>NC_055959.1:28401622-28421622 GCF_018492685.1 Alosa sapidissima
TGGTTGGACTACTGTTTGCACCTTCACCATGACACTCACTCCCTTTAGCACCTTACCAGTCCTGGCCCTGTCACTAACATAAGACAAGCGTCTTATGCTTGATCACCCTCAAGCACATTGGACTTTCTTAATTTAACTTATATAGTGTATTTAGTATTTAGTTTTGTTAGTTTCTTATCTTATCTTCTACTGTCTTTATTGTACAGTGGAGTTTAGTTATATGTTTATACTATACTAATGTTTACCATTTCTGTTGTAAGTGCATGTTGTGTGTTATGTCTGTATGCTACTGAGACCCTGGAATTTCCCCTTGAGGATCAATAAAGTGTCTATCTATCTATTTCCTTTTTTATGTTCTATCTTTCTTTCACTGTCATTCAACCTTTCTTGTTCTAGGCTGTGTACTGCACTGTGTAAAGGGAACCTTGCCATCTCTGACCACACACACACACACACACACACACACACACACACACACACACACAAACTTTTCTGTGGATGACGTAAACGGCCTTTATATGTCCTGCCAGTTTGATAGAGTGGCATAACATCTTGCTGTCAGCCTCTTGTGAAAGTAGACACACACACACACACACACACACACACACACACACACACACACACACTCACACACACACGCATGCGCGCACACACACACACACACACACACACACACACACACACACACACACACACACACACACCGAACACACACAGCCACACCAAATAGCAACCCACAGTGCCAGATGCCTACTCCCCTGTCACAGGCCATGAGCGAAGATGGCAGGCCTGTCAGATAGCAATGAGAACAAGGGGGTGTAGGTGTGAACTACTCAAGTCAAGCTCTGCTGCACACACACACACACACACACACACACACATAGTGTAGGCTATGAGGTAGATAACAAGTGTGTGGGATCATTAAGCCAGCCCTTAGGTATTACACAGCCATCTACAACATCATTACTTTTAGTTTTAGTTTTCTTATGTCTTGTATCTGTCTTCCTCTCTAAGTACACACACAGACAGACACACACACACACACACACACACACACACACACACACACACACACACACACACACACATCAATATACATACATACATACATACATACATGCATACATGCAGTAAAGCCTTTGGGCCCACAGTCCGCAGTGAAGCACCTAGAACTTTAAGGCCAACATAAATAGAAATGAAAAGAGATAAAAACGTCCACAGAAACAGGTCACACTGTTCTCAGTGAGAGGGGACAAGGAGGTTAATAAAGTCATGAACACACAGGGGCAACACATTCACACTCACGCGGACCACACACTCTCAAACAGAACACCATACACACATCTATAAAACAAACACACTTACCCACATGTAGAAAAAATAACAGAGACGCCCATGGCTCTGTCACAGGGTCTCCAGGGGATAGAGCTTACATAACCTGATCATACTGCCCGTAATGAAGAGCTGTGGGGAGAGAGAGGAGAGGGAGGGGGGAGAGGAGAGGAGGAGAGAGAGGAGAGGAGGAGAGAGAGGAGAGGAGGAGAGAGAGGAGAGGAGAGGGAGGGGGGAGAGGAGAGGAGGAGAGAGAGGAGAGGAGAGGGAGGGGGGAGAGGAGAGGAGGAGAGAGAGGAGAGGAGGAGAGAGAGGAGGGAGAGGGAGGGGGGAGAGGAGAGGAGGAGAGGAGGAGAGAGAGGAGAGGAGGAGAGAGAGGAGAGGAGAGGGAGGGGGGAGAGGAGAGGAGGAGAAAGTGGAGAGGAGGAGAGAGAGGAGAGGAGGAGAGAGAGGAGAGGAGGAGAGAGAGGAGAGGAGAGAGGAGAGGAGGAGAAAGAGGAGAGGAGGAGAGAGAGGAGGGATAGGGAGGGGGAGGGAAAGAACACTGTTGATGACTCTGACAAAAGGGTATCTGTTTCACTGAGTGCTTTTATTTGAGGAGGATGATCAGGAGTATGCCTACACACACACACACACACACACACACACACACACACACACACACACACACGTACATAGACAAACAGAACGTAAGATTCAGAAAATAGTTCACATCACATGAGCTTTACGGACGGATTCACTTAATGGGTTGATTACTGCTGGTGTGTGTGTGTTTGTGCGTATGCATGTGTGTGTATGTGTGTGTGTGTGTGTGTGCGTGTCCGTGCGTGTGTGTGTGCGTGTGTGTGTGTGTGTGTGGGAGAGAGAGAGAACTAGAGGGATGTAGGGTCATATAGGGTTAGTGTTAACTTCTCCAGAATTTCCTACATTTTCCCAAATGTATGCCTGCTCAACATGCATTCTTGCTGCCATGATACTTTCATGTTTAAAATGTACAAATTCTCCTCTTTCTTCTCCTCTTTTTTTTATTTGATTTTTTTGTGGCTTTTGTGGCCTTTTCTTTTGTGTGTTTTTTTTTTTCTTTTTTGTGACCTACTCTCTCTCTCTCTCAGCACTGGATTTCATGCCTCCCTGCCCTCCGATAGGTATAATTAGTGCTGTGTGCATACTTCAGGGGGTAAAACAACAGAAATGTTCTGAGCTCGCAAGACCCTCTCATCAGCAGAAGCTCCCTCTGCCAATAGGGCCTTGCTGGTGATCGGCACAGAGCCCACACATCTCACATCCAGGCGCTGCATGAGCCCTCACTGGACACAGAGTATGTCACAGCAGCTCTCTCCTGCTTACCCCCTGCGCATGGGGCAGAGAGGCTACATGCAATTTGTTCCAGTCCCTAAGACTGGTCTGGGGCCGTAGGTCACACACACACACACACAGACACACACACACACACACACACATGGGTGACTTCATGTATGGGAGTGTTTTCACTGAGTCTCTAAAAGGCCAACACAAACCTTCACTGCCTAGTCTGCCAGAGTGAACTTTGACCCCTTCTACGGGAGTCTGCTTAGTGTGTGTGTGTGTGTGTGTGTGTTTGTGCATGCGTGCCTCTGTCTGTCTCTCTCTCTCTTTCTCTCTCTGTGTGTATGTTTGTGTGTGTGTTTTGGCAGGGGGTCAGGTCAGAGGCCTTGCATAGACTTAAGGTAACAATTTTAGGGCAGGCATAACAAAGTTACGCAACGCTTTCTCCCAGAACCTCCATGTGCTCCTGTACTTCAGGAATGTGCTCTCTCAATAGATCTCTCTCAATCTCTCTCTCTCCATCCCTCCCTCACTCCCTCCCTCCCTCTTCCTCCTCTTCTTCTCACTCTGTTTGTGGCAACAGAGATGTGTTTGGAAGTGGCTGCTGAACTCAGCAGCAGATGAGTCATGTCGAGCTGATGTGTGATTCTACATGACATTTGCATACTGGTGCGGACAAACACACAAAAAATGCATCCAAATCCATTCTGTCAGCATATCGGGTTCATTATCCCTTCTTCTTTGAAGTGTTATTGATTGAACTGTTTAATCAGTGTAATGTTCCTAATGAACTAAAGCACCCTGAGTGGAGAGAGGGTGGGCTGTGTGGGAGCTGGTGAGATGATGCCTGATGTTTTGCTGTCCCTTGGTTATTTGGGCCCTTGGTTATTTGTTTAGGATACTCTAAGGACTAAGGAGCTGTGTGTGTGTGTGTGTGTGTGTGTGTGTGTGTGAGTGTGTGTGTGTGTGTGTGTGTGTGACTAAAATACTTGTTTAGCTTTTGTTACATGAACTCACTTTGACATTTTAAGTACACACACACGCACAGAGAGAGAGAGAGAGAGAGAGAGGAGAGAGAGAGAGAAAGAGAGAGAGAGAGAGAGAGAGAGAGAGAGAGAGAGAGAGAGAGAGAGAGAAAGCCGTAATGACCTCATTGGTACTTGGTGTGTAGGTGACAGATTTCCCAGAGGGTATTCTTTAGCCTGTCGGAGACTTTGGGCAGTAAACACCAAATACCTAATGAGTCTCTAGATTCCTCTCAAACCCACCAGCTAAGCTCTCTGTCTGGCTATGCTAGATGATGATGCTTCATCCATCTTTAAAATGCCCCCCACTCCCTCTCTGTCACTCACCACACACACACACACACACACACACACGCACACACACACACACACACACACACACACACACACACACACACACACACACAGACAAACACACACGTGCGCCTGCGTGCAGAGAACTTAACACACGCAGAGAACTTAAACTTTTGCTTTCTCATCTCTTAAATTGTTTCCTGTTTTCTATTTTTTTCTTAGTTGTCTGATTTTGGTGTTTGGTGGCTATTTGCCACCATCTCTATGCAGCAAATACAAACAGGTAGATAAATGTAAACACACACACACACACACACACACACACACAGAGGGTGTTGTCTTTTGTGTCTGATTTACGCACCCAAACAAATGCATAAACTAAAGATACATTTCCTGGGTCTAATACATTATGCAATTAATGAGAGAGAATACAATATGATGTTCCAAGAAAAGCTGTCCCTGTTTCTCTCAAACCCTTCTATTTAAATAAACCCTTGAGATCTTAGAGATATATCAATGAGTTTGCAGTTCGTTGCAAAAGGGCTGTGTGTGTGTGTGGAAATGTAAGAAATAGAATGTTTTTGCAAATAATGGCCTCTTTACACTAACCAACGTTGACAAGATTTGGGAAAGATTCTTGAAAGATTGGAGTCTTTTGAGTAAAGCTTGAATGGGGGGGGGGGGGGGCATTAGTTAAAAGACTGCAATCTTTCAAGAGTCTTTCCCAAATCTTGTCAACGTTGTTTGGTGTAAGGTGGCCATTAGTTGTGTCTGTGCTTGCCTGTATGATCAGTGTGCTTGATATTCTCTGTGTGTGTGACATTATACAAGCAATTGTATCCCACAGTACACAATGTTTTTTTTTACAAATATATGGTTTAGGAATGTTGCACAGTCGGTACGGTCGCACACATTGTTTGGATTATTGCAATAGAGCACTGCATGTACCCGTAGTATTGTAATCATAAGATGCGAAGCCGAGAGTTCAGATCCGCCCCTTTAACCTGGCGTCCACTGTAATTGGCTGTTGAGGCCTGTCGTAATCGTCAAGGGCTGGCTAAACGAAGTTCCTTTTTGTATGGAATGTCGGCGTAATCACAGATGCCTCGCATTGCTTCTCTTCAATATACACAGAGGTGTCTGTGATGCTGGTGCGCGCTAGTTAATTAATTTCTCACCTTCTCCGTCTCACGCGTGGAATAAGCATCTTTTCTCTGAAGCCGACGGTCCGCTCTGACAAGTTCTCAAAGGATATTGCCCAGGTCTTCAAACTAAAGACAGCCTTCGATTGTTTTGAACTCTGGTCATATTGTAAGGACTGCCTTACCATATCGCTTAGTTACGTTTTCTGTAACATGAAATTAACTTGATAAAAAAAAATAAAAAAGTGGAGCATTTTATTTCCGTTAAATTCAAAGAAAATCGTTCGCCTCAGAACGGACTGTAATGCCTGACAACACAATGATGAACAAGAAAGGAATGGTGACTAAAATTCACACGCGAATAAAGACAGAGCCTTTCAAGAACAACTATGACCTTGTAGGAGAGGAGTTGGGCAGGTAAGTTTCAAAAAAGGTTACTCTCCTGTCACTGTTTTTGCTTTTCAGCCTTGATTATTATTGTACACTGACTGACTGACTACTGCTGTTGCCTTGCGCGCGAGCCAGTCCACTGGATTTCAAACTCTCTAAAGCCCTCGAGCCAAACAAACGTGGGAAACCGGCATAAACTTTAACTAAGCATCTTAATTTGAATGGAAAATGACCGCCAGCTGGAAACAACATGAAAACATTTGGCCATCCTTAATGGCACGTGTAATCCCAAGTCGTGTAAACAAGTCGTTGGAATCACCAGCCCGTTTCAAACTGGATGAACGAAATTTCATTGGCAAAGAGAAGATAGGTGTAGCCTAGGTGCGCTCTCGTGAGCGGGGTTGGAATTTAAATAGGTATTAAAACTGTTTTGCTGTGGTCTGCAAATTTGAGCTTTACGGAGGTGGGTTGACTGCTGCTGGACTAATCGTGATAATTGCTCGAAAATCTACACGTGATATTTTTCACGTGTAGATTTTATCTAATACGAACCACTTGAACTGCATTAGTTTTAATGCGTTAGGCTAGACAGGAGTGGCCATCTCTGCAATGCTGCAAACACCTGTTGATATTGTTTAGGCAGGTATTGTAAAGACATCAGTTTACACTCTGCATGTTCCAAATGCGTGCGTGTGTGTGCTGTGCAGGACGCTCTCTCCATAGCCCGTGTATACAATTACAGACCGTAGTAATTGCATGGTGCTGCTAGGATTTTAGACTGGTTTTGTTTTGAGGCTGCTGAAATCAACCTCCTTTGCTTTTGTCACGCCTCATTTCATCCAAACCTCACAACCCCTCGGTTCTTCTCCTAGCTCCAAATGTCATGTCTCAGTGCGGTGAGTTTAGCTTGATGCGTTTAACGCAACTGAATTGTGGTCCCAAGTCTGCTTTGTCTGTCGCAGGAATCTGTCATGCAAACCTTCTCTCGCTCGGGTCGCCCTTTAATGAGTATGTCTGATGGTTTTAGCATGCCTCCGCAACCTCTCTGAACTCCGGGGAGAGAAAGAATGACACCGATTCAAACCAGGGCGAACTGGTACCAAATGTTCCAAATGTTATTTTTTTTCTCATTGAATAAATGGCATTCACAAATAGCACATCATGGTCACATGGGATGTTCTTTTTTGTGTGGTAGCCTACTTATCAGATTGTCCCTAGATCAGATTTTTTTCATTTCATTGTTAAGGCAAGAAAAGAAAAGAATTGAATTATTGCAGACCGAATTGAACGGCAGACACAGGGCTAATTTGGGATGAAGTAGTGGAACTTGCCTCAATTTAATGAAACCACTTTGGATGCCCTAGATCTGCCTTTTGTTGCAATCCACAGATCCACAGGGTTTTGTTGTACCCTTTCAGTTTGGTGACTGCTTTTAACATGGAGTACATATTACACTGTTATCATTAAAATTGACTGCAATAGACCAAAGGTCTAGTTAATGGCAGGGGATAGGTATGTTTCTTCTCAGGGTTACGTAAGGGGTCCGTCAGCGTCATGCCAATTTCATGTCAAGGCTTTTTCCTGGTAGTCCAAACACAACTTTCAGAATTAGTTTAACCATGACCTCTCCACGCCCCCCCACACACAGACAACCACACACACACACACACACACATACAGCTGGTTTACATCCTGCCTTCTTTGCCATTCTTCCCCCGTTATTTAGACACTGTGAGTGTGTGTGATTTATTGTAGCTTGTGTGTGTGTGTGTGTGTGTTTAGAGGGAGTCTGATGACTGTCAGCTGCCTCATCGCTCAGACGTTTATTCTCTCCCCCTTGGAGCATAAAGACCTCTGGGCAGGAAATAGGAGCCATTGCCACCACCACTGTGTGTGTGTGAGTGTGTGTGTGTGTGTGTGTGTGTGTGTGAGTGTGTGAGTGTGTGTGTGAGTGTGAGTGTGAGTGTGAGTGTGAGTGTGAGTGTGAGTGTGAGTGTGAGTGTTTGGGACGGAAAGAGAGAGACAGATGGATGGATCGTCCAGAGACTCAGGCAGAAGGAGGGAAACCAGTGTCTTTATTAGATTAGCACCCTCCCCTACCACTGCCCTGGCTCATGTCAGCTGTGTGTGTGTGTGTGTGTGTGTGTGTGTGCGCGCGCGTGCGCGCGCGCTCAGCTGTCCGACTGTATGCGGGCACACACACGTTTCCTTTCTCACTTCATGGTGAATGAAGGCTTCCTTTTATGGTCCTTCATACAGTATGTGGCCAAAGGCACCCATTTACACACACAGTCAGATGAATGAGGATATATGATGTGTCCGATGCGTTGTGTAGCATGTGACTTTGCGGGCGATGTGTGTGGGCAACATGGAGTGAGTGATAGACACACATGGGTGACCCACATACAGTTAGCATTCCAGATTTTCTGCATCCAGTTGGACCTCTTCCCACACAGCTCTGCCCGTGTTTAATAACAACACATGCGTTAGTCCCTTTTCAAAGCCTACATGCCATACCAGCAATCTCTCACCTCTTTCCCCACCCTTAGAACATAAACACACATTCACCCGCAAGAACGACTTTGAAAATCCCACATTCCACAGAGATGTTGTTCATGGCTGCTGTTTGGATTTAGGTTCCCTCATTACAGTATTACCTTCGGGCACAAAGGACCTTATCACAGACCCCAGATCAGTGGCCGGGGGGACAAGGCAGCGTCAGCATGCGAGGGCTTAAGTGTTTGTGATTGCTCTCCTGTTGAGCCCCCTCACGTGTCTGGATGGCGCACAGGGCTTCCCTGCACGCTTGGGAGTTGGCACGAAGGCTGTTTGTGCCCACGGAGGGTTTTCAGAGGGGCTGGACGGTGCGAGCCAGCAGGGCGCTCAGCAGGCTTTAGCTGCCCCTTCCCCACTCACCAGGCAACTTGCTACAGAAGGTTCCGGAGTTACATGGGGTTTGCCGAGGTTACCTGCATGACCGGGGAAGTCCAGTTTTCTTCAGCTCAAAGCGGACAAGACTGGCACTTAAAACATGATGGTTATCTTGTCCATATAGAGGCCCAGCAGACATTTTGAATCTGCTCATGCAGTTTCTCTGCTGTTCTCCCCCACATTGAGGTTTTCCTCTGTTAAGGAGTTTGCATTAGCAAAGTCAGGGGATGCAACTGGGGCTTTTGTGAGCAGATTCCTAGAAAGCTTTGGCTGTTTTCCCTCCTCCCCTGTGTTGAGAAGAAGGGGCTTCTCAGTGGACTCTGTTGTATTTGCGTCCATCTGTGAAAGCCTCCTCTGACTGTGTGAACACAGATTTACAGCCACTGGGTCCTGGGAGAGGAGCTTGGAATAACTTCAGAACATTCAATCATTCTGTGGAGGAAAGGGTCTGTTTTGCTACCACCCCCTCCACACACACACAGATAAATGTTTCTGTCCCCCCCCCCCCCCCCTTACACACACACACACACACACACACACACACACACACACACACACACGCACACGCACGCACCATTTGTCACCATAAATTATGTGTAGCCTAAAGCTGATTGAGAACAGTGAGGTTATGACGTATTAGGTGAACACACAGTGAGATGGTCCTGACTGCACTGAGAATCAACCCCCTGTCACAGCATCTGTTAGAGTTACTCACCATCATGCGTGTGGAAAAGTTTCATTTCCAGATATTATCAGCAACTAGCTTTTTCTTAATTGACTCATAAACTGACTCAGAAAACACACACACACACACACACACACGCAAACAGGGGTTAGCTTATTGTTTGCCTGTCACTCTGCGGTTCTTTTTTGAATAGTGGAGCAACACTTTGGGTGTTGTGGGTTGGTCCTGGGTAACACCCCCTTCACCTTCACTGCAGCCCCTCTCTCCCTCCCTGTCTGACTCACTCTGGTACATGGGTGGTCCAGGGGCTGGGGACTGTGTGGGGACTGTCTGGACACACACACACACACACACACACACACACACACACACACACACACTCTCTGGTGGTCCTTTGTGGGGCATTGTGCGGGAGGGGATAGTAAAGTGAAGGGAGGAGATAGTGTGGGCGTGGACCCATTTGTCGCACCCCTTGTCAAACCGGAGAATGAGCAAACGGACAAGGCTACTACTCATTATCCTGTGTGTGTGTGTGTGTGTGTGTGTGTTTGAGAAAGTGTATGTGCTGGGTGGGTTGTTCACGCTGTGGCAGACAGAGCCTGCCTTTTATCAGCTGGGCAGTGCGAGGCCGAGTCTTTACATCGGATTTCCTGCCCACACCCAGGCATGACCTCGGCCCCGCCATTGGTCACTCACTCCTCCAGAACACCAGCTGAACAGTGGTCTGCAAATCTCTCTCTCTCTCGCTGTCCAGCTCTCCCACTGTCTCTGTCTCACGCCCTCTCCCTTCTAGCGGTCTCTCTCGCTCACGCTCTCCCTCTCTTTCTCCCTCTCGCTCTCTCGCTCTGAACCATGAAGCCTCACTGTCATGATCTCCATAGGTCCATGCATTATTTCGGTCAGAGAGACGAAAGCACACATGTGTAAACACACACACACAAACAAGCTAACAAAACACGGACACACACACCCATAGATACCACCAACGACCATTGTCTTATCTCTTAATGTGTGTCACACCCTCCCTGCTTGGAAACAAAGACGTTTGATGGACCGTTCTGTCTGTCTGTCTGTCTTGCATGTGTCCATGTGATGTGGTCACTCAGCCTCTCTGTCTGCTCTGCTCTTGTCCTGCCAGGGGCAAGTTTGCCGTGGTGAAGAAGTGCGTCGAGAAGGCCACCGGGAAGGAGCACGCTGCCAAGTTCCTGCGGAAGCGGCGCAAGGGCGAGGATTGCCGCGGCGACATCCTGAACGAGATCGCCGTGCTGGAGCTGGCCAAGTCCAACCCGTATGTGGTGGCACTGCACGACGTCTACGAGACCACGAGCGAGCTCATCCTCGTACTCGAGTGGTAAGAATGAGTCTGCCCCATGCACATGCACATCACTCATGCTCACCAGTCACCACCTCACTGAGGCCCACAGCATCGTCATGGTACAGCTAGGATATAGAGAGGATGAAGTTTACACACACACGCACACACACACGCACACACACACACGCACGCACACACACGCACACACACGCACACACACAAATCCTGTGAGTCACTCCATGAACTAAAATTTCAACACCACAAGCCCGCACAAAGCCAATGAGAGTAAAACCTCTAATTCAGCAGCTATTAAATGATTATAAAAACGATGACCACCTCTCATGAGGGGGTCTTATTTCTCTCAGTCTCCCCACACACAATCTTGACCAAAGTAAACCCTCAGCAGCTTCAGTCCCGTCCAGTGTCGCTACAGGCCGCTTGGTCATTATGTTCGTAAGCAGCCAGTGTTGTACCCAGAAAAGACCACAACCAAATACATTTGTCTTCAAATTCAGAATGTCTGAGATGATGATAAAAGGAAAAGTCTTACAAAAAGACAAATAATAGTGAAATTGAGCAGTTTGTGGTTCCCTCCCCAAAAGAAACAAAGCATGTCAAAAAATGTGCCCCCCCCCCCCCCCCCCCCCCCCATTGGCCAGCATGGAGGCAGACTTGAGAGGAGGAACTTTAAGTGAACCCAGCTGAGGAGTCCAACAACAGCAGCTAACGAGACCAGTGGGCCTCAGTGCTACAGTAGCTTGCATAGGCCAAACAAGGTCAGGTCTGAGGCTACGTTTAGACGGTGACGATGAAAAGAGAAGACGCAGAAGTGGCGCCTCGTCTTCATTTTTTTATTCGTGTTTAGACGAGCATTCTCAGGGGGAAATCTTTGTTTATATGAAGACGCAAGAGTATGTGATATTCGATTGGATATGCATTCCAGACCGCTGGGTGGTGGTGTGATAGAACCCCGGTACGTCACGCGTTTAGACAGAGACGCAACCCGGGTCGTCTTCAAAACTCTACACTCTGGAAGGAGTCTTCAGATTTTTGCGTCTTCAAGCCCCGATGGCGGGGTCGCCGTGTAAACGAAAGGCACTAATGATAAAATATTTTGTCGTCTTCCTTCGCAATCGTTCTCGTATAAACGGCCCCTGAAACCCTTTGTGTTGTGTAGTCCTACCCATGGGCGTAGATTTAGGGTGGGACGCTAAGGACTAGTCCTAATCAAAATTTTAAGATGACAAAATTGTCCCCACCAATATTTTAGCGAACTTATTTGTACTGCTGATCATTCCGACAGCCAGCACGACAATACAAGAAACGTCAGGGTTATCTGACGCGCAGGCTACACGCATGGAGAATGCCAATGCACAGGCTACTTTGCAGTGGCAGTCAAGCGAGCAGGTGTGTCAACGACAACGGTAAGTTACCAGGGCTGTCTGCCAATACATACCCCATAAAAGGCCAAAGTAAAATATTTTGATATTGAATTTGACCGACAGAGCTTTCAATTCGGCAGCTGATATTTCGTAATTCAAGTCCAGTGTAGAACTGAATAAGAAAATCATAAGGCTGTATATCTTGAACTTCCAGTATGTGAGAAACTTGACTTGCCTTAATATCTCCAACCTCAAGTATGCAGCTAATAAGGAAATATAATTGTTATTTAAATAAACAAGGTGAACTTCTCCCCACTGTGCAATGCAGAAAAGGATGCTACAAGGAAGGGAATTCAAACACACTCAACACCTTACCATCTATTGATGTCATTGTGGTTCATTGAGATATCTGACATTTTTTCTGTTAATTGGCTTGGATACAAAAGGACATTGTTGCCTTTGTCGGTGTCCTTATGTGAACTTGCACAGGTAACCTTGCTCATCTTTACTTGCGTATGACTTCACACCAGTGCTTCAGGGCAGCCGTGGCCTACTGGTTAGCGCTTCGGACTTGTGACCAGAGGGTTGCCGGTTCAAACCCCGATCAGTAGGCACGGCTGAAGTGCCCTTGAGCAAGGCATCTAACCCCTCACTGCTCCCTGAGCGCCGCTGTTGTTGCAGGCAGCTTACTGCGCCGTGATTAGTGGGTACCTCACTGTGTGTTCACTGTGTGCTGAATGTGTTTCACTAATTCACAGATTGGGATAAATGCAGAGACCAAATTTCCCTCACGGGATCAAAAGAGTATTTATACTTATACTTATACTTAAGACCAGAGCTGATGCTTAAGCAAAGGCCGTCACTGAAAAGCTGTGAATGTCGTTGAACACAACTGTTCTCACATTAGCTGATTGCGATAAACATTAACCATTGTTGCCTAATTACCAATTATTAATCAAGTAGTAACTTTTTTTAGTGTTTTTCACATAGTATTTTGCAGTATTTTTAAAATACAAAAATACACACCAATAAAGTATTTTGATACAAAATACAGAGCCATTTCCTTCAACCCAATAAAATAAAAATTACAAAATACTATTTTGTATTTGAAATACATATTACATGTTTCAGAAATCTTGACATGTCTAAGTTTTGGGTTGCAATATACAGGTAGTGGGCTCTCTGTTAATTTTAATGAGTAGGCCTAAGCCTAAAGTTAAAGCATTTCTATCACAATTGACCAGACTTTGACCTTTGGTCTGCTTTTAACAAAATTCTGGCTATGATTGTTCCTTGTATTGCATCATGAGCCATCACTGTGCCTATTGCATTCTACTGTTGTTAGCCTTAAGCCTAGCTCAGTCATTATGTTATACCACATCACCCTCCATTAGAAGTGCAATGAGCTGCATTGAGCATAATAAACTGCATTTAGAATTCCATATTTCTAGATATTTTGGTGAAAGTAACTCAAAGGTAATACAATAGTAGTGTAATGCCTTACAATTCAGATACATATTATAATGTAACAAATTACTTTGAAATGACAGTAATGAGTAATACATAATACGATTTTGAAGTAACTTGCCCAACACTGATGACAACCATCACTTTCTATGTATGTCTGTGTTTGTGTGTGTGTGTGGAGGGTCAATCAAATTCTATGATTGCCACTGATGTGAATGATCTCACAAATCACACAAACCAAATCAAGTTTTAAAAAAATCGCAAAAGTATTGAAATTGAGATTCTTCACTTAGTATTGGTATTGAAACACTAATGTTGGTATTGTGACAACAGGAGTTGGGGATGTGTCCCCACCAAAGCTGAGACCAAACCTACGCCCTTGGTCCTACCTGTCTTTGCTAGGGCTGTACATGGTGATGTACTATATAGGTGTGTGTGTGTGTGTGTGTGTGTGTGTGTGATCAGGCAGATCTCTTGAGTCCTAATTGTCCAGGCTGCTAGGCCATGCCAGTAAAGTCAGGAGTGGGTGATAAGGGGTCCCGCTAATGAGGAGGGAAATGACGAGTCATTAGAGCTCCAAACCTGTTTACCGAAAACCCTCCGGCTATCTCACCATCTCTCTCTCTCTCTCTCTCTCTCTCTCTCTCTCTCTCTCTCTCTCTCTCTCTCTCCCCCTCCCTCTCTCTCTCCCTCCTCCTCTCCTCGTCAGGTTTTCTGCAGGTTGTCGGTGGATAACGTGACTCTAGAGTGTGTGTGGGAGATTTAACTGTGACTTTTGGTGTAAACCACGCGGGTGAGATGTTGCACAGGCAGGATGCTGGTAGGGCCTGCAACGTCATTTTGAAGCATTACTTTTTTTTTTGGACTTGCGTTTTCACTGCCTGTCTGTGACGAGTTTAAATGCCTTCCTTTACTTCCTGTCTGAGGATGCAGCTGTGTGACAATCAGTCGAGTGTTTCACACCTCAGATGGCCTCACTTCTGAGGCTGATTCACACACACACACACACACACACACACACGCGCGTGTGTAGACACGCTCACACATGCTTGTGTGTGTGTTTGCATGAATTTCACTACCTTATTAGGGAATGCCCCGCCCTCTGAGCTTAGCAGACGCTAAGGCTCATTCTTTACTTATTTTTGTTATCTACAGTGAAAGTGTGTTTGTGTGTGTGTGTGTCTGTCTGTGTGTGTCTGTGATTGTGTGTGTGTGTGTGTGTATGTGTGAGAGAGAGAGACACAGACAGAGAAGTAGCAAGTGCAAGTATGGGTAGATTGCGTTGACTCAGGGGTCACCCTAATTAACCCAACATAATGAGCCCTTCCTGTCTACCCAAAGTTATAAAATACCACCCGTTTTGTATGGCTGTGTGTGAGTGTGTTTATTTATATTTGTGACTGTTTGCTTGTCAGATATGCTCCACACACACACGTAGCACACTCACACTCTCTTTCTCTCACAATCTTTCTCACACCATTATAAAGAAAGCACAGAGTATTTCTCAGAAACACACTGCAAATTGGAATTCACGTTTCTCTTGAATCCTGAGGTAAGTTTATCTATTCTGTCACCCTCATTCATTCTCTCTCTCTCTCTCTCTCTGTTCTGTCTCTTTTTTTCTTTGTGAACTCAGTTGGGGCTTTAACCAGAAAAACCGTCTACTTGGAAAATGTTAGACAGAAAAATAACTTTCCATTTCCTGTGGGTTTACAAGCAAGATTCAAACTTCATACTCTCAGCAGCATTACACACACACACACAGACACACACACACACACACACCATATACAGTCAAACAAAGATGCATGTGCACTAACAAACACATCCACTGTCACGGCGCCACAACCACATCCTTGCTCTCTGTGCATACGAGAAGCCGAGTCTGTGCATACGAGAAGCCAAGTTCTCAGCATTGTCCAGTGCCCCTTACGGTAGACACCATTTTACAGTAAGCCTCCACTAAGGGCCACCCCAGGCCACAGCAACATGGGGTTCTGCAAATGGGGTCAACTGGCTCAAATCATCCTGATATGGTCCACTTGGCCTCTCTCTCTCTCTCTCTCTCTTTCTCTCTTTCTCTCTCTCTCTATCTATCTCTCTTTCTATCTCTCTATCTATCTCTCTATCTATCTATCTCTCTATCTATCTGTGTCTCTATCTATCTCTCTATCTATCTGTGTCTCTCTCTCTATCTATCTGTGTCTCTCCCTTTCTCTGTTCAGCTCTGTGCTTTTAAAGCTGCACGCCTGAGATATCAGATATTAGTCTCGGCTGCTTTTAATGTTGTCAAAACACGCAGTGCTCTCAGTCCCATCTTCTCTCTCGCCTGTGTGTGTGTGTGTGTGTGTGTGTGTGTGTGTGTGTGTGTGTGTGTGTGTGTGTGTGTGTGTGTGTGTACAAAAACAGAGAGAGAGAGCGCAAACCAGTTTTGGCATTTCTTGCGGTGGCAAGAAACCTGACCTGAGAAGACACAGAGGTAAACTGCAGGAATGTGAAAACACTGGCACGGTCCAGAGCACCACAGACGCTCACTGGTGTCTGTGTGTGTGTGTGTCCTTCACTTCCTTCTCTGTTCAGTCTTTGTCTTCATCTCGTTACATTCTCTCTCTCTCTCTCTCTCTCTCTCTCTCTCTCTCTCTCTCTCTCTCTCTCTCTCTCTACCCTTCTCTTTCTCCTCCTCAGTGCACTTGGAGAATGTGACAGGTAGCTGTTGTCCATCACAGCGGGGGCAGTGAGGTCTCCTGGCTCTGGCCCCGTGGTGGCCGTTTCCCCTGTGGCCCCCTGTGGGATCCGGCAGGGCAGGGGAGGAGGGGAGGGGTTGGACAGGGGGACAAACTCAATCACCTGGAAGTGAAAAGCCTGCAGGTGGCTTCACCGTCTCCCCCCTCACCGCAGCCAGGAAATACCTCAGATGGCGCCCTGTGTGGCGGCACATTCCTCCCCACTTGCATCTCAGAGAGAGAGAGAGAGACTTTTGCGAACTCAAACTGGAGCTCACGTAAGCGTATGTAAACGACATCACAGCAGATATGGGAGCCATATTTCATCCACCATCGTCTGACGTATAAACACTACTTTACCGCCTAGTGAGCCAACGACGCACCCAAACAAGTCACCATGCTTTCCCTGCTGTGGGTTGACCTTAAACAGAGGGTGGATGTAAACACTATAGGGCTGTGAAAGGAAGCGTTTAGGGAATGGAATTGCCTGTGGGGTGTTGAGTACGTCATGAGGGACGCGCTGTGGAGGTGTCGGCCCTCGTAAAGTAAGCCCTGTGGCATGCTGGGAATGGCTGCTGCAGCAGCCCCCCTGCCCGCCACTGTCTGAGGTGGCCAAAAGGGAGATCCTCACATGGTTAGAAACGCTCTGGGCTCGCTGTGTGTGTGTGTGTGTGTGGGACATTCCTTCTATCCGATGTGATGAGGTCTCTACCACAACCCTTTCCATGACCCTGACTTGACCCTTAAGGACCCTTGTTTGTGTGTTTGGGGTGAGAATGGAACTAGAACTGGAACTGGAGGCCCCCAGACTGAGCGATGAGCAGGGTGTCCTGACAAGGACAGTGTCTACCCAGACAGACCGCATTCTGGACGTCATCTCTCCGTTTGACTTTCTGTTTTTGGCTCCTGGCAGACAGCGCTGACTGATGGGTTGTTTTCCCCTCTGGTGTCCAGGAGATGAGCGGATTAGAGATGGCCGTCTCTCTCCTGCCTGCGCAGCCCGCCTGTCTCTCTCTCTTTCATCACTCTTGTCATCTTGTCCGGCGAAGCGTAGCATTATCTGGACGCTCCAACACTCCGCTTATGTAACCTGTTTTAAACCCGTTCCGCCTCGGTGTCACCTGGGCTGTTTTTCCTCTCCACTGTCTCACTGCTTTATCTTCAATCACTTTATCACTTTTCACTTTCAGTCTCTTTCCTCCTCACTTTACTTTCCCGTCTTTTCTATCATTTGCTCTTTTTTCATTTTTATGGCTTTTTTTTCTTCATTTCCTCAGACTTTCTGTACTTCATCCTTGGCTCTCTCTCTCTCTCTCTCTCTCCCCCTCTCTCCCTCCCTCTCTCTCTCTCTAACCCTCTGTTTACTTGAATTCCTCTTGTTCTGTCTTTTTCCCCTCTTGCTCTCTCTGATATTGCAGTGTTTTTTTTTTTTATGAGGAACCCTAAGTGACACAGATCCCCCTCCTATGTGGCTAAAAGCATCTGGCCCCACTGTTTAAAAGATCCTGTAAAGATCTCAGCTGCTTTCCCAGATGGCAAACCAACTGTGGGCCGGCTCCACGCCAGAGTCGGCCCACATCTTCCCGCAGATAGTTGGGCCTCCCAGTACCTCTCCATCTCTTTGTAGGCCTCAGGTTGTGCAGAGCAGGGAACTCATTAAAAGCTCTTCTCTCTGTTCTGAGGCCCCCACTGAGCTCTGCCCCAACTTCTTTTAGCCTCGTTTTTTTTCACTCCACGGATTCAGTGCTGTTCACTGGAGGGCAAGATGGATGGAAATTTAATATATTGTGTATGGAGTGAGGAAGAATAATGTTCCACATATAGAAATCCCCAGGTGTTTGTGCTCATGACGGCACAGTTGTTGTAGTAGGAGGATGTTTTGTGGGGAGAAAGGGAACATAGCATTGTTTTTGTTACTCCTTTTTTTCAGCAGTCTTTTTTTCAGAGTTGAAATTGAAACGCATGCTTGGTGGTCTGGTGGTCTCTCTATGGCCCTGCTCTGTTTTTTGTTCCTGAAATGAAGTCTAAGTTTATTTGAATGTGGAACCCCAACCACACATGCACGCACACACACACACTGTGACCGCTTACCCGTAGCAAGGACCAAAAAAAGGTCATAACATCCATCTTTCACCTCTCTTTCCCCATTCGTGTTTTCTTTTCATCATCTTGTCCATGAATGTTCCTGCACTTGCTCTCTGGGTGACTGCATTTAAAAGCAAAGCCTGATAGAAAAGAGCCAAGGGATGATCCGCCTTTTAATTTCATAGTATTGTCCAATCAATTAGTTATTAGGCGCATGTGTGCATAAACATGCACATGGACCCACAGATCGGGACTTGACAAACCAACCACGGTGCGGTCTTGAGGCTCTCCTGTCCAAAAGACAGACCATGTGACTTTGGGATGTTGTTTTGGCCTATCCAATATGACCGGTAGGGAGTGGCGACGTAGCCTCAGAGAGTGTAAACAGAGTGGGGGAAGCTTTATGTTACGTGAGCGGCGCAGCAGAGTTTAGCCTTCGCTAAGTCCCTGTGGATGGGTGGAGATGTGGAGGAGAATCCTCTAGCACTACCCTCTGGGCGTCTGTTTGATAACACTGGAGTACAGTGCCCAATCGCCGAGTGCAGAGACGACACGCACACATGTGCTGGGGCGCACAAAAAACGCTCCTCTACCTGCTGTGAGCTGGGAGTTTTCATATCCATACTCAAGACACAAACGCACGCACACACACACACACGCGCACACACATGTACACATTGTCTTGTTTTCGCACACTGAGTTTGCCACCGCTGGCGCTGCTGCTGACCACGTCAGCGTCCACACTACGATGAGACGCGGCTGTGCGGAGGAATGCGATTTGAGCTGGATAAAGGCTCTGCGCTCGCCGTGTTCCCACTGGCGCAGGGGGCGCTTGGAGCTGTTTTTGGCCCGCTTGGCTTGCGTGCCTGCCGGGGAGCGTCAGACAGGGCAGGAGAGGGCCGTGGTCCCGAGGAGACGGGCCTGTGGGGGTGGGTGACTGCGGTCTGGATATGCGGCGCTGATAAGCCAAGCGCCCCATATTTATACAGCTGGGGTCAGCAGAGGGCCTGGGGGCGGCTCTCTACCTTATGTAACTGGCAATACCCAGGGCCTAGCACACACAGCTCCCCTCTAGCCTCTAGGTAAGGTGTGTGTGTGTGTGAGTGTATGTGTGTGTGTGTGTGTCTGAGAGTGTGTGTGTGAGTGTGCACGCATATAGGCAGAGGCAGGCAGGCTAATCCCAGACACATGGCTCTCATTTGGGAATTTTTCATCGCTCCGAGGAGCATCCGACTCCCAAACCTTCAAATCCGCAACATCCCGGCGAGCCCTCGCCATGGTTACACAAGCATGGAGATCGAGGTGGTGAAACGATGCCGGACACACACACACACACACACACACGATAAAAGAGTAGAAGGATAAAGGGGGTAAAAGGAGGACCTCTCTGGATCTCTGACTCCTCTTCTCTTCTTCTGGGGAGGTGAAGCCCTGTAGGAGAGGGGACACGAGACGAGTAGGAGAGAGAGAGAGAGAGATGAATAGAAAAGGAGGAGGAGGAGGAGGGCAAGGGAACAGGCTGCTTTTGTTGTCGATTGTTTTCATTGGCTTTCCCGTGTCGTTAAAACGGGCTCGGAGGGTCCTGCGGTTCTGAGAAGTGGCGGCGTGGAGGCGAGCTCTTCACTGGGAGGATGACCTTCATGTGGTCTGCTCTGAATCAAGATTTGGGCCAAGGTCACACTGCCAGCATCTGCCCCCTATTTCAGAAAATATAAACCAGAGGACTGAGAAGGGGTGTGTGTGTGTGTGTGTGTGTCAACCTGAGAACCTTTAATCACTGCTGATGCATGGGTGTGACTTTTGGATCTGTCACACAGGTCTCCTAGAGGGAAGGTGCTGACCTTGTTCTCGGGCCCAAAGTCCAACAAAGACTTTATGTAACTTACAAGAACTTGTGTTAGTGTGTGTAGGCGGTGGATATTAT
>NC_055959.1:28424122-28451622 GCF_018492685.1 Alosa sapidissima
TGTCTGAGAGAGAGAGAGTGTATTTATGTGTGTGCGTCGTGCGTGCGTGCGTGCTGCACACAAGTGATTTATTGGTTAATGAGCGCTCTCTATGGCCGTGTTTAGTAGGGTGACATCATCTTCAACGGTAGTCATGAAAGCTGTGTGATGAAATGAGCAGAGAGTTGAGTGGTGCGGTCTTCAGCCCGGGCTCTCCGGGCTTCCTTTAAACGCTCCCAGACTTCCTGTAAAGCCCTTATGAAAAACATCAGCTTCAAATGTCCCACCGCAGGCTTTTGGTCTCATCAAAGACCACCAGCAGCTCCCACTGCAAACTGTTGCTTATACGAGGACAGATTCTCTCTCATGAAAGAGCGCACATAGCGCTGGTCTCTAGATGCATTACATAACAGTTCGAGGTGCACCATCACCGGCCCATGTGCCTTCCTGATATATACATTAAAGAAAGTCAACACTAAAGAGTCATCACTATTTTCCAGAAGGTTCTGTGATTTGTGCGCTGGTGGACGTGTCTGACCCCCCGCTCTCTCTCCCCCACTGACAGGAGCATTGGAGTTCTGACGTACGTCATGCTGACGGGGGAGTCGCCCTTCCTGGGTGAGGACAAGCAGGAGACCTACCTGAACATCTCCCAGGGCAACGTGGACTACTCCCAGGAGGTGTTCGAGGGCGTCTCCTCCCTGGCCATCGACTTCATCCAGTCGCTGCTCCACACAAACCCAAGGTGAGCGGCCCAAAGAGAGAGAGCGTGTCTGGGGAAGAGGGCTGGGGAGGGGTGGGGGTGGTGGGTGATGAAGTGCAGACATGGTCCCTGATGAGCCATGTCTCTGTGGTACACTCACAGTACAACTCCATCCCAAAGGACAGATGAGAGCCATTAAGGTCTGCTGGAGTGTTTCCACACGCCTGGGCTGCCCCTTCTAGAAACTGGGGCACAGCGGCAGCCATTTTGTGTCCTCTCCATCAGTTTGACTGAGCAGCTCAGAAGGCTCACACGCGCAGCCATTACGGCTCGCTGAGAAACGACTGCAGCCCTGGCCTCTGCTCTCTCCGAGCTGTAATCCTCTCTGTATAATTTAACGCCCACAGATGATCTGCGGCTTTAGTTTTTTTTTTTTTTTTTTTTTTTTTCAAAGAAAGAGGGAGAAAGGGGGAATGAGAGGAGGAGAAATAAGAGAAAAGGAGAAAATAGCTGTGGAAACATTCCTGCCTGTGTGAGTAATCCCTGGAGAGGAAAACTCTGAGAGGAGAGGAGAAGCCGTGCAGGGCAGGAAAAAGAGCGAAAGACGTTTACGCTTGGACTGTTGACTGAGATGGTGTCAGTTGCAGGCAGAAAAGGAGCCTCTATTTCTCCAAACAGTCTCAGCTTGACCTGCTCACTCTGAGCTTTGTTCCATCGTTTATGATGATTTGCAAGATGATGGTCTCTCACTAGTAATGATTTCTAACGGTCATCTCTCTCTCTCTCTCTCTCTCTCTCACGCACACAGAAAGCGGGCCACAGCTGAGGAGTGCCTGAGCCACCCATGGCTGAGCGGTCACTCTCCTCACGTCCACACCGCCGTTCCCCCTGCCCCTCCGATGCCTGCCCGCGTGCCGCTGGAGTCGCTGGACGAGACCAGAGAGTTGGAGTCGCTGGACGAGACCAGCCAGTCCGAGTCGGAGCCCGAGAGCCCTGTGCCGCCGCCCCAGCTGCCGGTGCCCTCGTCGTTCGCGGCCTTCCCCGGCCAGGGCGAGCTCAAGTCTGGCCGCGATGCCTTCAGCTTCGCCGAGCCCTTCCCATCCCGACAGGAGATCCAGCAGGAGGTCCTCTGCTGATCGAATTGGAGCAGCAGCCAATCAGCAGAGGGCTCGATTAGCTCAGCGGCCAATGGGGTTCTCCTGATGATGAACTGTGACTGACTGATTTGTGCTCCTGTGCATGACTGACAGTGTTGCGGCGTGTGCCCGTCTGCCTTTCTGCGTGAATGTGATGTGGCCTATCCCCTGAACCGAACCTCTCTCCTCTGAACACACAAGTGGGCCTGCATCGTGGCCCTAGAGACAATGTGTTTATAAAGCCTTCATACGCCGTTTGTAAACCTTAAATAGCAACTGATCTGAAGAAGGAAAGACTTGAAAAGAAATGAAGACCGGTTTTGAAAGGTTTGAAAATAAAAAAGCCATATAATGGCTTTAAAAAATGCACTCAAGTCCTGTCATTCCTGTATGGGGGAAGAGGCAACTCAAAGTGGAGGAGGTGGGCTAAGTTCTTATAAGATGAGGCCTTGATCTAGTAGCCTTACAGATTGAGATCCGTTTGAATGAGAAGTATGGTGGTGATGAAGGCCTTTATCTGTTTGGTAGTCCACTGGTGACACCCCCTCCCATCCACATTCACCATTTAAAATGAAAAATCTACAAGCACTTTTATTTAAATTGTATAATTTTATAGTTTAAAAAAAATGTTAAGGAGTCCTTTGCCAAAGACGTGATGACATGGTTCAGACAAGCACAACATTTTAGTTGTTAGAGGTGTCCACCCACACATATGTACATAACCACACACACACATCACTGTCTCCTATTATTCGGAGTGTCCACCAAGTTCCAGAGTGACAGGTTTTTGATGTTGTCATTTAGTTGTTGTTTTGTCATGTTTTGCTGTTGTTGCACATGTGACCTGTACTCACAGCCTGGGTTGAAGTTTTTTCACTTATGCTTTTGATTTCGTGCTCCTGTCTGATCCATGCGTTTCCTCCTAGAGCCTCACTTGCTGATCACATTTTTAAAAAAAAAGACAAAAAACACAAAAAACAAGATGGCCGCCTCAGGAAGTATACTGTACTTAGAACTGTGCTGTTTTCTTTTGATTGGGTGGCCAAGAGATGTCTTGATTAGGAGATGTATATACAGCTCTCAGTGACTCTGGAGCGGCTAGCTGAACAATGACTTGCATGAGAGAGAGCGAGAGAGCAGTGAGATGACTTAAGTGCTTAACCTGGGAGATTCTCCACATTGAGAAGAAGAAAGTGAGAAATGTCTGCTTTTGGATATTTTCTCTCAAGTAAGAAGTCGATGTATATTTTGTGTGTTTCTTCTTTTTGTTTTAAGATGAATTGTGTACAAAATATTTTTCTATTGTGGCATTGTACTGTAAGGAGTGATAAATTGTATTAAAATTGTATTAAGTTTCTTTTTTTCTTTTTTTTTTTACTCTTTTCTTTCCCCGATGTTTGCTTTTAAGCTTCAAACAGGTTTGCACTTAGTGGAAATCCTGATCTTAATATAAATAAATGTTAATGGCATGCATCAAAAATAAATTTTGTATGAAACAAGTCACCTGAATAGTTCTCTTCTTGGTCTGTTGTGTTTTGTTGTAACAGCGAGGTGGTGTTGGGATTGTGACGTGTCGTCAGTTTCCTCTCTTAGCTCCTCTTCCCGGCATTAAGGTTTCTTAGAAGTGAAAAAGCCCCTTTCCCAACTGAATGTGTGTGGATGTACTGACATTTATACACAAACACACACAAACAAACATTGTTCAGGAAATGCCAGAGAAGCTTTTAAGTGGAATGCTCCTGTCTCACATAAATACATCCTTCCCCATTACTCTTTCTCTCTCACACACACACGCACTTACGCTTTCATCAAGCTAAACAATAGTCGTGTTTGCTTGAGTTCTAAATTTGTACCCCTTTTCTGTGGCTTGGCTTTCCTCCAGCCTTGACCCTCGCGCACACACACACACACACTCTCTCTCTCCCTCACACACACACACACTCACACACACACACACAGCATACCACTGGGCCTTGAGTTTCCGTTTCCCACTGAGGAACTTCAGGAATGCCCCACTGAGGGAACCACTGGAACCATTTGGGTGCCCTTTTGTTCTCCATCATTCGTTTCTTCCACTCCTGTCCTCCATCTCCCCTCTCTCTCTCTCTCTCTCTCTCTCTCTCTCTTTCCTCCGTGTCCTCACTGGTTCTGCCAGACACGCATCACACCTGGACCAGATGTGG
This sequence comes from Alosa sapidissima, assembly GCF_018492685.1. NCBI lineage: Eukaryota > Metazoa > Chordata > Actinopteri > Clupeiformes > Clupeidae > Alosa > Alosa sapidissima. The sequence goes on from NC_055959.1 coordinate 28,428,124, forward strand.
TCTGGACCTGGTCATTATCTGATGTACCTCTGTCTCCGCTCTCTCCTTGGTCTGGTTCCTCCTCCCCAGGCCACAGTTAGACAGCACATTCTTACTGAACTGACCCCTCACCACTGACCTCCACAGCAGGCCCCATTTCTGTGATGTGGTTCGTTTGTTACCCACATATATCACGTGTCACATATTGTCCCCTGTGGACAATAGGCCACTTGCATAACCAGGGTACTTCATATGCAACAGTATGTGTGTAGTGTTGTTATGTGCGCACAATTGATCCCTAGGGGGACATGAGAGGAACATTAGAGCACTCCATTCAACTCAGCCTGGAGCCAACACTGTTCTGGGTTTAGTATGAACACAAGAATGTGTCAAGAGTCTCTCCACTAGGCTTGAATCTGTCAGCAACCATTTCCTCCTGGGTTTCACGTATATGCACTCTGAAGCAGAGAGAAAGCCTCCTGTAAGGCCCGACGGCCTGGGGCCATCCCAAATATAGGAATCGGGAATGCCAAACATCTGGGAAAGATGAGGAATCCCCTCTTTCCCAAGGGGCGTTGTGGACAGAAATATGTACCGTGTGCCATCCATTATGTAAGAGATAGATAGATAGATAGTGAGAGAGAGAGAGTGTGAGAGAGAGAGAGAGAGAGAGAGGGAGCTGTCTTGCTGCCAAATACATCACCGAATGCCATAAGGCAATAGCCTAGAAATCTAGACGCACCCTAGTGGTAGCAAATTACATTTGCTTCCAGGGCTAGTCTAGCAACTCTCCGTTGGCTTGTGAGCTCGAAAAATTAAACTTCTATCAGGCCAATGAAATTGTGTATAGAGTCGTTAGGCGGGCTTAACATAATGATTGATGGCAGAGTTGCAACGTTTTGGCTTGAATTCCCTGCTACTTGAAAACAAAGAAGATGGATGTTGCTGTTGGCCAACAGTGTGACACAAGTTAAGCTTGTTTTAAGATGGCAAAAGATTGAACTAGCCAACTAGCTCCGCTGGTGGGAAAACGCATGGGACTCAGCGCTGTCCTATTGCGTGCAGAGGGAATTTGAAAGACAACCGATTATCCTGCCCCTTGGACTGAGCACTGCGAACAGTGAGTGCCCAAGAATACACCACACATACACACACATTAGATTACACCAGACACACACACACACACACACACACAAAACAGACACACATACATACACACTCACCAGTTTGTTTGTTAATCTTGGATGCGTATCTATTTGCCGTGTACTGTATTCTTGTAGATGTATGTTTAAATGTTCTGCTTTGACAATGCAAACATATTTGTCATGCTAATAAAGCTCACTTGAATTGAATTGAGAGAGAGAAAGAGAGTGAGCGAGCGAGAGAGCACCAAAGAGGCAGAGATCACTCCCAGGGTAAGGCTAGGATGCACAGAGAGTATCACTAAACATAGCACTGTTCACTGCCACTCAGTCACAGTCTCACAGATTGACGGTGAGCTTTCACTCATTTCAGTGAGCAATCAGCTTTTCCCATCACTAAACTTTAGCATTTGAATTCCGAAAAAGGTAATTAAGTGTGCTGTCACTCCAGCCCTGCCCTGCCCTGCCCTTAGTCATTCCACTGGGTGTCAGGAGGGCTCTTTATGGCCCCAAGGTGTGCTGCATGCCTGAGTGCCTCACTCTTGACATGTATGAGACTATCAGTTCTCACATCCTGACCTCCAGGCTCTTTTATTCACCTCTGGGTGTCTGTGTGTGTGTCTGTGTGTGTGTGTGTGTGTGTGTGCGAGAGGAGGTGATATATACATATATATATATATATACAGGGTGCGATTTGTATGGGGGGATGGTGAGGATTTAAAAATTAGAAAACTGATGCAACTGAGATGGAGGACAACTGCACGTAGAGTAGAACGTAGGCCTATTGTCCGAAGGAACTTACATTAAATGAGGAGATATTTGCTCAATTTCACAAAAAGTGTTACAGAAATTGCTTGGCATCGCTTATTCAATGGCTCTCTACCGAAACACCTGTAGTTTGCGGAGGACGAACGAGAAAGCACTCGTTTGATAAATCAGCCAAGTAGACAAATAACTTTTAGAAATAATCTGTACTGCAAAAACGAATGTTGGTGGGTATTTAAAGTATCTAGCGGGTGTTTTAACAGCTGCAAGAAATAGAAGCTTCATGGTCTTTATGTTCTGGTTCGTAAATTATTTTCATAAAACTTCAAATTGCCCTATAACTTTACTCTCCAAACTCTTCACTGCACTGTAGGCAATTAACTGACAGTATGATAGGCTATTTATTTCCTGTAGGCTACAATAAACACATTTATTTTTTTAACTTTTGCAATATTACGCACTTGGCTACTGAACGCAAATCAGCAGGAGAGAGAATGCACGTAGCCTACGCAGCGTGTAGCGCAATGTGTAGGCTATTTGGTTACCAACTAACACTGTTAGCCATTTCACTAACTTAAAGGGGTGGTTCAGGATTTTGGACATAGGACCTCATTTCCAAGTAAGCAAGTGTGATATTTATCAGTGGAGACCGTTTTCAGCACGTTTCATCCAGTCCTTCTAATTGCAGAGTTCGCAGGTGCTAGGCTAGCGCAAGTCAACGGTATGTGCTAGCCTGCCACTAAAGACAGTCTTACCCACTCCAAAGTACACCTTCAAAATCATCCCCCCCTCTGGTTTTTACACAAATCGCACCCTGTATATATGTATATATATATATTGTTATATATTGTTTTAGACTTGATTTAGACTAATTCTTTATCTTCTACTGTCCTTATTGCTTAGTTGTGTTTTTTTTTTATATTATATACTTTTAATTACTTTTTCTGCTGTTAGTGAATGTTGTGTGTGATGTCTGTATGCTACTGAGACCTTGAATTTCCCCTTGGAGATCAATAAAGTATCTATCTATCTATCTATCTATATTGGTCTGTGTGTGTTTGTGGTTTGTGTGTTTGTGTAGTGACACAATGATTCAATCGGTTGGTGATACAGTGATATCTCAGAGGTGAGAGAGGATTTTTGGGTGGGAAAGCATTCTTCTAAGGTTGGCAGTTAATCACACACACACAAACACACACAAACCAACCTTCATTTTTGATCTTTTGTCAAATGATGCACATGTGATTCAGAGAGAACAAACTTGCGTAAGATCATTTTATAAACGAGGCCCCTGGGCTGCCAACTGTTGAGTTTGTCTTGCCTCGGCATGAGGTTTGCTACTGGGGAATGTGCGCAGGCAGAGCGTGCGCCAGAAAAGAGCACACCTAAATAGGCTACATTAATAAACAATTTCAAGGCATAGCCTATCTGCGCACTGTTTTATAGGCGCACGCTCTTTTATCCATTATGCCCCAAAACTATGGAACACCTTGCCTCTGTACATCAAGCAGGCGAGTTCAGTAAATATTTTTAAAAAAGAGCTGAAAACATACCTGTATAGGAAAGCCATTAGTTAACTCATCTTATCCTGTAGACTACTTTTTCAGATTATTCTACATCTGCTGCCATTGGAGGGCACATCCAGCCAGAAGCAGATGGGCTCCCCCTATTAAGTCAGGTTCTGCTCAAGGTTTCTTCCTGGAATATGGGAGTTTTTCCTTGCCACAGTTGCCATATGGCGTGCTTGTGGGGGGTAAAGGGTTAAGGCTGCCAGTCTTGAATGTCTGTGTATAAAGTCAAATAATTGCGACATATGCTAAGAACAAGCTAAGGCTGACTGCATGGAGTCTGCATCAACGGGGCCTTTGCGTTTGTTATCCTAGGCATTTGTCAGCAAAACCTTTATATATCCATAGTAGTATAATAGTATTTCTGATATGTTGCTGATTGGATCATAAACGGCCACAGCAACAAAGGGGAATGACTGACTCTTCTCTAATAACTGTGTTACATTACATGCATGTTATTTTCTATATTTCTGATATGTTGCTGATTGGATCATAAACGGCCACAGCAATGAAGAAAGGTGAAAGTGATTGATAATGACTGACTGACTATTATTGTGTTACATGCTCCAAATGTAAAGCACTTTGAGCTGCATTCTGTGTATGAAAGGTGCTATACAAATAGGTGCTTATTATTATTATTATTATTATTATTATTATTATTATTATAGACCACTCAGAAGCAGGAGCAGAATCCACCTAGAGGTGGGGAAGCTCTGGAGGAGGTCTGTCTCTTATCTCCCAACACCCTCTAAGCGCTTTCTCCTGTCCTCTTGATTCTCTTCATGATAAGAGTCAAGATAACAAATCCTTTAGTATTATTTCCTATTATTTCATAAAAGCCTACATTACATCATGCTCATGAAAATGGTAGCGAATGTATCCATCATTGCATTTAAGCAGCGTAAAAATGACACAAGGCATTCCCTGATTTCTTCAACGGTTCGTTTCTTAACTCATGTTTCCTTTCCCAAAGTTGGGTGCATCCTTGGGTGGGTGCATCCTTTTATTCGTTTCCCTGTAGTCATTTGGTTAATGGTTGATACATAAAACACTATTTCATGACGCTTTCGTCAGATTGCACTCCACATTACAGTTGCTGCCAGCATGTTGTAAACACACCTTGTCAACGGATATTGTTGTTTGCTAAACTATAACAAAAATACATCAGAGCAAGCAAAGACAAAAAGTTAGCGTGAGAATGGGCAGGTGTGGTGTGAGGGAGTGTGATATGTGTCAAATGCGTAAGAGTAGGCAGTCCTGACACACACACACACACACACACACACACACGCACCTTTTTCACCTTTAACCTGCCTTGTACAAACATGTTTCTTTCTGCCCAGCAGTGAGTCCATCATCTCTCTAGTCATTTCCTCTCCTTATTTTGTCCTTTTCTTTTCCCCCCTCCCTCTCTATCTCCCTCTCTCCCTCTCTCATTCCAATCCTCTCCTCTGGTATCACGCTCCCTGTTATTCCTGTTATTCCTTCTCCTGACACCTTACGTAACACTGGCATTCCTTCACGCTTCTGTTCCTGATTACAGACTCATTAAGGGGAGCGAAAGACAGAGAGAGAGAGAGAGAGTCGGAGGAAAGGAAGAAAGGAAGAAAGGAAGGAAGAGAGTCATGATGACAGAGGGGGGGGTGTCAGCTCCATCCATGCCCACCACACTTCTCCGTCACCACACAAACCTTTCCTCTTCAGCAGCTACACACTTCAGTCACCATACAACCTGTGTATGTGTGCGAGTGTGTGTGTGTGTGTGTGTGTGTATGTGTATGTGTGTGTGTGTGTAGATAGATAGATAGATAGATAGATAGATAGATACTTTATTGATCCCCAAGGGAAAATTCAAGTGTGTGTGTATGTGTGCGAGTGTGTGTGTGTGTGTGTGTGTGTGTGTGTGTGTGTGTGTGCGCACGCAGGCACCCGGGTCACACAGTGGCCACACACACACCTGCATACCAGTGGTCTTACGTGATGTTAATCAATCCGCCTCTGAGATAACCTATAGTATACTGCAGAATCGAACCCTAACCCCGACGGGTGACCCCTGCCCTACATCTGACCTGCACGTTTGCTCTCGTCCAGTTTGCGGAGCTCCTGCGCTGCCCAGGGGTGGTAACCTCCCTCCGTCCAGGCCCATCTGCGGAGCCCTGTGGTCCCTCCCTCCCTCCTCGTGCGGTCCAGCGCGCGGCTCAGGAACATCACTCCCACGTGTGCGGGCAGCGCCGCGTCCCGCTTTGAAGAGCAGCGAGCAGGATCAACCTGAAAAAAAGCATCCCAGAGCCACCAGTAATGCTTTCCTCATGCAGTGTGGGCGCATTCCTTACCCAAAAAAAACACGGTAGTGTTTGTGTGTGCGAGTGTGTATGTGTGTGTGTGTGTGTGTGCAAGTGTGTATGTGTGTGTGTGTGTGCGTGTGTGTATGTGTGTGTGCGAGTGTGTGTGTGCGAGTGTGTATGTGTGAGTGTGTGTGCGAGTAGATAGATAGATAGATGTGTATGTGTGTGTGTGTGTGTGCCGGTGTGTGTGTGTGTGCGGGTGTGCGTGTGTGTGTAACCATGCACACGCACACAAACAAACGGGTGTGAGCGACAGTGCCATCGGTGGTGAGGCTGAGCACACAGGGAGGAGAGGTCAGACGGGGTCAGGCCATTGTGTCGTGAGTTTGCCCCTCTCTCCTCTCCTCCTCTCTTCTCTCCTCTTCTCTTCTCTTCTCTCCTCTTCTCTTCTCTTCTCTTCTCTTCTCTCCTCTTCTCTTCTCTTCTCTTCTTTTCTCTCCTCTTCTCTTCTCTTCTCTTCTCTTCTCTCCTCTTCTCTTCTCTCCTCTCTCTTCTCTCCTCTTCTCTTCTCTCCTCTCTCTTCTCTCCTCTTCTCTCCTCTTCTCTTCTCTTCTCTCCTCTCCTCCTCTCTTCTCTCCTCTTCTCTCCTCTCCTCTTCTCTTCTCTCCTCTTCTCTTCTCTCCTCTTCTCTTCTCTCCTCCTCTCTTCTTCTCTTCTCTCCTCTCCTCTCCTCTTCTCTTCTCTCCTCTTCTCTTCTCTCCTCTTCTCTCCTCTTCTCTTCTCTCCTCTCCTCTTCTCTTCTCTCCTCTTCTCTTCTCTCCTCTTCTCTCCTCTTCTCTTCTCTCCTCTCCTCCTCTCTTCTTCTCTTCTCTTCTCTCCTCTCCTCTTCTCTTCTCTTCTCTTCTCCTCTCTTCTCTCCTCTTCTCTTCTCTTCTCCTCCTCTCTTCTCTCCTCCTCTCTTCTCTTCTCCTCTTCTTTTTCTCTGCCTTCGCTCTGTTTCCAGCCACCACTTCCTCATTCCCCTTTCATCCCTCTGGAACATTTCTATTATTGTTCTCTGGAGTGTAACCACTGGTGCTAGACAGAGACACACACACAGACACACACACACACAGACACACACACACAAACATTATGTGTATACATCTGGACATATTTACATTTGCACACCCCGCTCTCGTCACTTGCAGGACATGGAAGCCATCCTTTTCTCTTCATCAGGAGTCCCAATTTTACACAAGAAACCATAAACAATCTGAAATGAATCTCTCTCTCTCTCTGTGTGTGTTGTGTTCTACCAAATATACTTTACTTTAGTTTAGCTTTATCCACCGTCTCTGGTATTACATAGACAGATGGATAGATTTTTAGTGTTTTCTCTGTGTCTTATACTTTTTGTGTACTTTTTAAACTTATCAATTAATTGTATATTTTGTCTATGCCAATAATTGTGTGTGTGTGTGTGTGTGTGTTTGTATCCACACATTTTCTACTGGGTCATGCTGACATCTATAAAGTGTCCCTCTTAATCTCTCTCCATCGCTGTGCTCCCGGGGAGGAATTCTCTGCTCGTCGCCAAGGACAACTTCAGAAGTCGCAGCCTTTAACCCGCTGTTAAGGGCTCTCCCCTCTCACACCTCGCAATTATGTAACACACTCCTAAAGAGTGTGTACACAACATGTGTGTGAGTGTGTGTGTGTGTGCGTGTGTGTGTGAGTGCCAGACGTCCACATTATTTATGGTTCACTGATTTAATCGGCCAAATTGCTGAGCATTAAAAAGGGTCCTGTGATGAAAACACAATGTCTGATTGCTGGGGTCGTGGAACAGTGTTGCGCTAACAATGTTATCAGTGGGGGAGGGCCGAGGGAAAAGGTGTGACAGTCTTCCTCTATCCCAGAATTACCCTGGGCCTTATCACTGCGCAGCTGTCCATCACGTCTGCGAGACACGCCTGCTTGTGCAGACAGATGAGGCTGATCAGGAGAATATCAGAGTCAAGAGGAAGTCAGACACATTTTTTTCCCTTCCATACTCCTCTCTTTTCTTTTTGTTCCTGTTCGGCTCTCCATCTTCTTTATCCTCTCACATTCTTCCCATCACATATTTTACTCATCCCCCTCTCTCCTCTTCCACCTCTCTTCCATCCATCTCTCTCCTCTCTTCTTTCTACCACTCCTCCTGTGTTAGTGACAAACTCAGAGGAGACTTCCTTTCTCTCCCCCTGTTTATTTATCAGTCTTAAGTGTCCGTCTGGAATGCAAAAAAAGGGGCTTTTATTAGAGTGATGTGGTTTAAGTGGGCCAGAGTTAGTTCTGGAACACGGTGTTCTCCTGCAGCCTGGGGTGAGTTCCCTGAGCCGCCGTCAGATGACTCTCTCTGCCTCTCTTACTCTTTCCATTTGCATGGCTGTTAAGGCAGGCGTCTCTCAGCAGGTCCAGGAAAGCACACATGGGCCCATGTGCACCACTGACGGGACTCCATGGTGGGTGTGCCATAACAGGCATAGGATATGTTATGGAGACAGACCACTGAGTATCCGCATGCGCATGTTCTGCTTTAAGGGATGCAACAAAGGATGTGTGTTGTTGTTGTTGTTAAGGAAGCGCATTCCAAACGGTGGCAGAAATCAATGTGAAAGGGCCATTGGAATTCCAGACCTGTGATGAGAAGAATGCAGACTGGAGAGGAAACTAGTTCCCACACATTCTCTCTCTCTCTCTCTCTCCATTAGTCTGCTCGTCAGTCAGTCAATCTAGCCTAACAATTTCACCAAGGAAAGAACACTATGTGTGGAGTGTGGAAAAAGTGTGGAAAACACACTATGGTTAATGCCCCCCTACACGCACGCACGCACGCACGCACGCACACACACACACCTGCTTGCATCTTGGGTGGCACTTTTTGAAAGTCTACACTGGCCATCAGCTGACTCAAAGGCCTTTGATAGCCTGGATATTCCAGCCTGAACGCCATCTCTGATCAAACAGAACGCAAAAGCTCCTGAATTACATGAACACACAATCAGGCACACTCGCTTAATCTGTAAGAGGGATGCTTCTGGGAAATGACTACACACACACAAACTCACTCTCAGACATTCACACACACCATCATAAACCCGCACACATCACACATTCCTGGCCGGATTATTTCTGTATATCTGAATTAGGTGAAGGTGCGGGGTGAGGAAATCAAGCTGACAGGATTTGAGCGCGGAGCCCAAACATGGGAGTGGGCTCTGGGGCTCTTACGCAAGCCACTGTTGTCATGCTGGGAAACAGCAAAGTACAGCAGGAGCCAATATGATATTATGAAACAAGGAACACTGCGAGTCTTCCTTAGTTCATAATATCATGTGTGTGTGTGTGTGTGATTGATTCTCACACACTCATGTACAGTATGCCAACTCTATGCACATGCACGCACACACACACATGCACACTGGTGTTGTACATTGTGTTCTGTCAGCAGGGTGTGTTTTTACCAGGTAGACCGAGACGCCAGCTTGACTTGAATCAGAACCAAGGCCATGCAAAGCCCAAGGCAAAAGTGTGTGTTTAAAGTACACGTATGTTTGTGTGTCTGCACTTAGCGAGTGGTCTGCTTGTTATTCATTTGGAAATCAAAAGTAAAACTGTACAGACAAAGCTATGTCTAAGTGTAGGAAAGACAAAGGAAACTATGTAAATGATGTGCATGAACATCATTGTGTTTGTGTTGGCCCTTTGTTGAATCTGAGAGAAAACAATGTTGGCATGGGGTTCACACATGGGACCAAATATGTAACAACATATAACTGCTGTGTAGGACTGTTATAGACCTACACTGTGTGCATGCATGTGTTTGTGTGTGCGTGTGAGAGAATGTGTGAGTATAATTGAGGGGTCACCCTCACCCCCCCCCCCCCCTTTTCTCATTCCATGGACAAAACCAGGTCACTTTTTTTAGACGTGAGTGAAATAGACTGTGAAAACATCCTCTCCAGTTCTTTTCTTAAGAGGCTCCATATTGGGGGATATGCTTTAGCACTGAGGGAGGAACACTCCCCCCCCAGGCTACACTTAACACCACCATGACAGAACTTACAGCCATAATAAAGTGCTGATGATGTCTCTCCATTGTATGATGTGAGGGAGCTTGTTTGAGACAGGGGAAATGGCCGTCTGTGTGTCCATTGGGGAATTATTCTGCCACGTCTGTGGGAAGGTTCGTTTGTGTTGGCAACGGCAGCAGCGGTCTGCCACTTACCCGCATAACGTCCCAGGCCATCATGTCAGGAAGCACACAGGTAATTGGCACAAATGAACCTGTCACGATGTGGGTTCATGACAAATGATGTAGAACAGGTTTCGGAAAGGTGTCAGATTGTCTGGGAGCCTGGAAAAACACATCAGGCCTGTAACCGATACATGTGAAATGTGTTAAGAGTCCGCCCCGTGCCTGCGTAAGTTCTACACTTTGGGAGATTTCCATGGGGATGGCCGTGCAGAGTTGCGGTAGGGGACACACAGTTTTGAATGAGAGTGTAAAGGAAAGGATTCCAGAGGTGGCCCTCCAGACCTTCCAGTCGTTCACCATGGCAAAGCAGCTTTAATGATCAAAGAAATGGTGGTCAAGTCATTAATCGAGTTTGCATTTGAGAAGGACTTCATTTTATCTGTGGTCTGAAACAGCTTGATGTTGATCAAATGGGGCGGCTGTGCTCTGAATGAAGTGAAACACACATAGTCGCCACAGTCAGTCAGAGTCGGCCAGCCAATCTGTGCTTTAGGAACTTGGCACAACGTTGCCACCATGTGGACTGTCATTTCTTATTCACACACAACTACCAGCCGTTTGACACCCTCTGCTGCCCTCTAGTGACTGAAACAATTCCTCACAAATTAAGCTTAATTAAGGGGTCGTTCAGGACATGTGCTCTTATGAGTCTCTATTGAGGACAAATCAACACTCGTGTACATTTCCTTTCCTGTTTAATGACAAAAGCACACTTTACAGACTCTTACAACAGCATTGCAGGCAGTCAACTAGACCTTTTGTCCCACTCACAGCTCTCCAATGATCGCCTTTAAGACTACAAATCCCACAGTTCCACAGTGTACTGCCCACCCCAATTCCCCAAAGAGCCAAATAGATCTTGTTGTAAACATAAAACATTGAACACAGATTTACTGTTTAGATGGCAAGACAACAAGAAGCTCTACACTAAAATGTTCCCTACCGTGTCTGAGATGGTTGTACAAATGGATGCTCTTTGAACAATACATGTGCGCTTGCTTTCTTTCTGACCAGAACACTTATTAACATAACAAGACTGACACTGATTGGGGCAACAAAACAAATAAGGGGGAAAAAAAGGGGAAAAAAAAAACAGGCAGAAACACACAAATCAACATTAATCCTTTAACATAAACTATCTTTTTCTACGGACATAGAACACAAGATACATCCATCACAATCTGGGGGTTTCTCTCTGAAGACCAGCATTTGGGGCTGGCATGTAGGTATTAGCATGGCCATTTGTGGAGCTGCTGGAGCTTCAGTGAGGAGAGTAGAGCTATGCAGACTGAGTACGTGTACGTGTACGTGTGGGCCCCCCCCCCCCCCCATGCTACAGAGGCCTTTGGGTGACACCGAGATGAAGCCCTCACATCCACACTGCTGACAGTACATTTCAAAATCCCTTTGAGACCTTTACAGTGGGACAAAGCGTGTGCGCACGTGCCTGTGTGTGCGTGTGAAAGTCTTTTTAGGCGTGAGGGTGTGTGTGTGTGTGTGTGTGAGTGTGCATGGCCTGCGTGACAGAGTAGGTGGTTTAGTGGTCTAGTGGGCATGGACTGACACAGAGCTGTGGGCACCTTGCTGTCACCTGCACTGCCTTTGGGATGCTTCAAAACAGCAGCAACTCCAAAAGCCTGCCAGGAAGCTGAATTTCAAGGCAAATGGAAGCAACTGATCTCTGATGGCTCTGTGGCAGCCATTTTGTTTCTGTTTCTGCACATATATTATTGACATGTGAATCATAGAGCCGTGCTGCAGAGACACAGTGGCCACCTACCATTCAAACTAGATACAGATCCCTGACTGGACAAATGATCAGAAGTGCAATCTGTCTGTGTATGTGTACACACACACACACACACACACACACACACACACACACACACACACACACACACACACACACAAACACACAAACACACACACACACACACACACAGTATCACAGAGACAGAGTGGACACTATGCCAATAACAGGACACCAATAACTTATCTGATTTAAAAACACAACACATGACCAAGAGAAGAAGACTCGAAAGACAAGTACAGGAATAGCTAGCAGTTAGACCTCAGAATTTATTACTGTAGTAAATATAGATATCTATAATAACCAAATAGGTGTGGAGCTATAAAATACCCTAATCAACTATTATCGTTGTTAATGCATGTGCATTAATGCATTTTGTGACTGAATGAACTGATAAAGCTTATAAATCAGCTTTTTGAACACCGGTGCAACTGCCAATCACAACCGGTTTAATTCCAGGGTTCTCCTATCTGCCTGCACCTGATTGGCTGTTATTGGAGAAAGGGGAAGGGCACTGTTGGAGTTTTCATTAGTCCTCAAACTTCCCCTCCAGGATACTGTCAAATGAGAATGGCATGAACTTGAAGCCCTGGCCATTGTAGAATTTGTTCTGAAATTCCACCCTGCAGAGAGAGAGAGAGAGAGATTATGAATTTATTTGCAGTAATATTAAGTGCACATTTTGTCCATCATGAACCATTTTGCACTAGTGTTGAAAAGTTAAAACTTCACCTCACACTCAGTCACAGCAAGCCACTTACCCAGAGCCCCCCAAACAGCACCCCCACGGCCCCCCCCCCCCCCCCCCTATCCCCTGGCCTGAAACTGAGCCCTCACTCTATTTATAACGGCTAGCCACAAACGGGCCGCCCGCTGACCTTTCAACTGAGGAAGCAGAGATGACTGGCATTCCTCCTGCTGTCTGAAGAAAGCTCAAAGCTGAGCGCTGCCACCATGGCCATCTGAGTGCCGGTTTAAACAGGCCGTCTGAGTCGAGGTGGTCACCTGTGGCCTCATTGTGGGCCAAATGTGTCACAACTTTGTCCAGAGTCACACATATTATGCATGCATGGACTCGCTCTCCCACTTTCTTCAATGGCAGTATGTGCTTGCATACATGCAGGCTATGTAAACCACTTGTGCAGTAACAGTATTTTTCTGAAGAAGTACTGACATACAGAAAAGTGAACACACACACACACACACACACACACACACACACACACACAACCACAGAGAGGACTGTACATTCTCACTCAGCCCCAGACATATTTTTGCAGCCTTCAAACGACATTTGTCCACACGCACACTCTCAGAAGCGTCTCAGAGGCCCGTTCACACACCCCCACAGGGCCGACACACACCACAGCACACGTACAGTACCATGACCACACACGGCAGCATGCAACCGTGCTAAACTGCTGTGCATCACTGAGGGGGGGGAAGCAATGGGGAGCCAGACGCAATGAGAGCCCAAGCTCCTGGGGGAAAATAGGAATGTGTGTGTGTGTGTGTGTGTGTGAAGCTCCTGTGGGAACACTGACAAAACGCATGCTGCAGAGGATTTGGCCCTGAGGAGCTCACATTCAGTTTTGGAGACTGAAAACTACAGGTACACTGATCCCTGGACTTCCTTATGCAGCCAGTAGGGGGAGAGAAAGCCTTTTCTGCAAGGCATGTGTTCAAACCTTCCTGATGACATTAATGAGTGTCAAAATGCAAGAAATTCAGGACTGAGTCTGTAAGCTAGTAATATATATATATATAGCCAACACGTGCAGAAACACACAGCAAAAAACAGCAAAACAATGAAATTAACTTTTACCTTGATATTTAAGAATAAAAATACCTTCATCCACAGAATAGGGATGGAAAGAACAAATGTGTGTGTGTGTGTGTGTGTGTGTGTGTGTGTGTGTGTGTGTGTGTCCTTACCAGTTGCAACCTCAGTGCGTGTAGGAACGCTGACAGACCCTCCATGATGAGCAGGATCAGACGGTCAAGGTGGCAAAGGCGCCATAGATGGCCGTCAGGATGACGACGCCGGCAAAGCTCCGATAGGGCCAGGCCCATCTTCAACACCATACCCCACAGCACCTCCGAGAGCTCTACAAGCCCAACACACATGGGGAGTCAGGGACATTCTAGGGACATTTGTGATTGTGTGTGTGTGAGTGTGAGTGTGAGTGGGAGTGTGAGTGTGAGTGTGAGTGTGAGTGTGAATGTGTGTGTTGTGGAGTGCATGTGTGAGTGTGAATGTGTGTGTGTGAGTGCGTGTGTGAGTGCGTGTGTGAGTGTGTGTGTGTAGGTGTGTGTGTGAGTGTTAGTGTGTGTGTGTGAGTGCGTGTGTGAGTGCGTGTGTGAGTGTGTGTGTGTGTGTGTGTGAGAGTGTGTGTGTGAGTGTGTTACTCACGTGCATGGGCCAGGCTGAGAGCCCAAAGCCTGAGGTAGGATGCTGTGTTGGAGATGCAGCCCAGGCAGTACTCTATAGTGTGGATAGCCTGATGGACTGCCATATCTCCAAGTTAAACTAGACACGGGGACAGAGTCAAGAAAGAAAGACAGAAAAAGGCGATGTTTTAAAGACATCCATTAATTCAAGTGGGTTTTCATCTTGGATTGGCTATGTTTTAAAGACATCCCTAATTCAAGTGGGTTTCATCTTGGATTGGCTATTTTTTAAAGACATCCCTAATTCAAGTGGGTTTCATCTTGGATTGGCTATGTTTTAAAGACATCCCCAATTCAAGTGGGTTTCATCTTGGATTGGCTATGTTTTAAAGACATCCCTAATTCAAGTGGATTTCAATCTTGGATTGGCTATGTTTTAAAGACATCCCTAATTCAAGTGGGTTTCATCTTGGATTGGCTATGTTTTAGACATCCCTAATTCAAGTGGATTTCATCTTGGATTGGCTATGTTTTAAAGACATCCCTAATTCAAGTGGGTTATATCAGGACATCCCTAATTCAAGTGGGTTTCATCTTGATCAAGCACAGTTCACAAGTCATTCAGGTTCCTGTGATCATAATGCTCCCTTCAAAAGTTCCCTTATTACAGATTACCACTCCCATATTTGTCCTTACAACCCAGAATTAAACTCAGTCATTATATGGATTCATGGACTCATTTTAGAATTGTATGGGGGAAATACTGTAAAAACTAAGATTCTACAAGCCCTAGGCCCAATACCACCACAAAAGCCACCAACACTGAGCTCAACACACACACACACACACACACACACACACACAGCACACAAAAACCAAAGAGGACAGCAAAGCCAGAAAGTAAAAATTGCTCACAGATGCAACACACAAGCTAAGCCAGACTCACTCACACACACACACACACACACACACACACACACACATGCACACACACACACACACACACACACACATGCACACATGCACGTCCACACGGCGCTCCTCTCTTACCACTTCCTCCTCGGACTGCTTGAAAACAATTAGAACACACACAGGGTTAAGGTTCCATTAGTGGCAGCACTCACAAAGCCATGACACTGATGTTAGTGGTGAGGAAAACAACATTGATGGCAAAAGTGTGGTGGGAAGGGCAACAGAGCGTTCTATGGAGAGTTCTATGGGCCTAAATGGGGCCTACAGGAGGGGGGGGGGGGGGGGGGGGGGCAATAGAACACAGAAGACAGATACCAACAAAGTGTGTTCAGAAACAACAACCAACAATTGAATTGGACCTTTACTGGTCATCCATGTTTTAGTTGATCAGAATGCATCGGAGTTTTTTTTGCGCTGGGGGTTGCCAGAGATTGTGGCGGTGTCATTAGGGACGCCTTGGCCCTGAGAGCAGGGGGTGACCCAGATTGGGGTGGTGTCAGAATGCAGGACACATATCCAGTGAGTCATAGAGTGCGTCGTGTTCCCTGGACATGCGCTTGCTTACTTACCGTAACTCATTCAGTGCTAGTCTCATGTTAGCGCTGGGCCTTTCCCTCCATAAGGACACACTCATTGATGAGTTGGTTTGCTTATTTGTGCATTAGCCAAATAGCTATTTTTAAGAATGTGACTAACAGGAGTGGGGGCGGGGGGGTTCCCTAGGTTACAACAGAAGTAATGGCATTGGGACAGAAAAGGTGGGACACTTGAGTCTGAGACCCAGGGAGAGGATTTGAGTTTCTGGGTCTAAACACCCTGGAACATCAAAGACAGCTGCTCATCTTTACTAGTTCATAGCCATTCCTCTTGACAGTGAATGGGACACAGTAGCACATGATGGAACAGATACAGGAGGAGGGACAGAGGGCAAAGTCTCCCTCTCAGATCCCATCCATCAGCCGTCGCGCTCAGAACCTGCTCCAGTATGGCCGGACGCACACACCCAGCACCCTTTTTGGGAGCCAGATCCACCATCATGTGACTTTCTGAGCATGTGACGGGTGACACCCGAGCTGGCGGGGCCGAGCGACACCGGAGAGCGTGTTTACTTTCTCCTGCTGCGGCGGCCACTGGAGCAGACTCAGAGAGGCCGGCTACTGTCTCAGCTACCACACGCAACATCACACCGCTCCAAAGCGCCCAAAACAACTTCTGCTCTAAAAGCTTTTTTTTATTGAAACTAAAATCATATTCATATTTATTGGTATAAACAGCCAATGGTTTGTGGTAAGACTGTAAGCTTCTGGTCACTGAAATGGCACACAGCGTTTTGGTCACTGGTTTGTAGCGCTTTGCGAGCGGTCATATAAAACAACATAGAGGCCCTTCAGGGGGATGTTAAACCAGCATCTCAGGCTTACTTCCTGGGCCTGTTTGTGCAGCGGCCTTCCTTAACATGGAGTGCTAACATGAGCTAGGGGCTGGTTTAAAAGCCAGGTGAGAAGGGGACCCATGTTGTTATTTTATATCTTCATCAGAAAGGCAGTGGTGAGAAAAACACAACAAACAAACACAGACACAGAAACAGACACACACACACACACACACACCACACACACACACACACATATATAGACACATACACAAACACAAACACACACACAGGGCTCCTAGACCTGGTCTGAGCTCTGCTACTAGAATGGTAAATATGAGAGGCTTCTAAAGTAGCCTGGCTTGGCTAGCCTGGCATTCAGACTGGATTATTCATGGATATTCCACACCAGAGTAATGTTACAGACTGCAGTGCCCCCCTCAAATCATCAAATCATCGTTAGAGTGGTAGGGCTCAAAGATAGAGCTTCACTACTGATGACATGTGGAAGTGTCCAGTTAGACCCTAAATCTCTGTATAGTTACAACTCCATTCAGCAGCCAAGACATGCTAGCGTTAATGTGGCTAATGCCACTAATGGGGGCTTAACTGTGCAGCACTGACTACACTGTCTGTAAGGTCACAGGGTCAAGGGTCAGGGGTCAGAGGCAGGCGGGGTGGACGGCCGTTCTCACCTCGGGCTCCTCCTCGGAATGCTGCGACAGCTGGTCGTGCTGGATGATCTCGGCCTCGTCTTCTGTTGGCCCATTGCCCACCCGGATCCCACCGAAGTTTTGTGTGCCCTGTGGAGTGGGGTCAACCAGGAAGAAGGTCAGAGCCAGGTGACATGTAAGAAATAATAAAGCCTGTGTGTGTGTGTGTGTGTGTACTGTGTGTATACTGTGTGTATACTGTGTGAATGTGCAAGTGAAGTGATGTTGGTGTAGTTGTTTAATAGGGTGTGTGTGTGTGTGTGTGTGTGTGTGTGTGTGTGGTGTGTGTTTCAGAGAGAGATAGAAAGAAACACAGCTGCCAAGAGAACAGTGTAAATGTGTGCAATGGGTGATAATATGTGCATATAGAAGGTGCTGGGTGATAAAGAGGTAGCACATATGAATGAGCCTGGATGGATGGGTGCGTGTGTGTCTGCAGTGTGTGTGTGTCTGCGTGTGTGTGTAGCTGGATTTTTACCAGATTCCTCTTCCAGAGATACTGTCTGCGTAACACCAGAGTTTTCACTATCAGCATACAGGGGATGCAGGCCATTGCAATGATCACCAAAAACGTCTGAATAACCGCCTGAAGAAGGGAAAACACAGTTAGATCTCTGATCTGAATGCACTCTCTTACCAACAGATCAACATAATGAAATCATTTGACACAGTCAATACACAGAACGTCAAAATCACAAAATATCCCATTAGAGGGACTTGGTGCAATGAGAAAAGAGAGAGGGTGTTGCTCTTTAGTGCATTTAGTGCAACTTCAAAAAGCATGATATGCACAAAACAAATGTATATTTGTGCATGTGTGCGCGTGTGTGTGTGTGTGTGTGTGTTACCTGTCCTTTGTAGAGTGGCGGATTGGTGGGGTCGTTGTAGCTGAACAGGAACATGTTGATGAAGGCGATGAGAAGGCTGGGAGCTTCTCGGGAGTTCTTGGCATCGTACGCAATCCACTTGTAGAAGACCAGCAGCACCAGGTAGCCAAAGAGACTGCACATGAAGACTATCTCAGGGATGAAGCCCAGGTAGATGTTCAGAGGCTTCTTGAAGTACCTACAGAGAGAGAGAGAGAGAGAGAGAGAGAGAGAGAGAGAGAGAGAGAGAGAGAGAGAGAGAGAGAGAGAGAGAGAGAGAGAGAGAGGAGAGAGAGAGAGAGAGAGAGAGAGAGAGAGAGAGAGAGAGAGAGAGAGAAAGAAAGAAAGAAAGAAAGAGAAGGGGAGGAGAAGAATGTGAAAATAGACATACACCATTTGGAGACAAGATAGACGCACAGTTGACAGAAGATTGATGGATGGTGCTGATTTCTTATCCGACACTAGAGTTCATGACTTGGCTCTCACTATTAATGCTGGCACGGGTCCCAAATCATCGGCCTCGCGTCAGTCATTTGAGCAGAATTAGAGAGCGCAGGGCTGGACTTACAGGTGGTTGAAAAGGCTGAGGGTGACTCCAAACAGCATGTGGATGACGCCCAGGATGATGGACATCTTCATCTTGAAGGAGTTCAGGAAAGTCAGCTTGTTGGTGGAAATGCTCCAGATCTGAAGAGCACAAACCGTAGAGGTCATGGGTCAAGGACACTTCATGTTGTCTCACAAGGGAGGAAAATGGGTTGGATAAATGGGAACTACCACGTCCAACAGGTAAAAGGTGAGACACATGGCATCGTGTGATGGCCTAGTTATTAACAGTAAAGATGAGGTGAGTGCCCTTCAGGGCCATACCGGGTCAATGCCAATGGGGTATGGACCTCCAAAAACTCCTCTGACAGCTGGATCCAGCTGAAGAACACGGTTGCCCTCCAGAGTCTCGAACCTAAACAAAACAACAACAACAATAACAACAATCAGACAACAACACCAATCAGACACTCATTTTGTTTGTATGTTTTGTCCAATAGCCAGGGACGTCTGAGCTGGGCAGAGGTGGAGATGGCGTATGTGGGTCCACTCACGTCCAGTTGCCCCCGCCGCGGATGCTCTCCTGGAACATGGGCCGCACGCTCCAGCTGGAGCCGAAGATGTTTAGCGACTTGGAGAAGCAGTCGTTGTAGATGATGCCCGTGTAGATGGAGAAGATGCCCATCAGCAGGATGATGTAGCGCCCGCCGAACATCATGTTGAATATCTAAAAGAAGGGAAGGAAGAAAAAAGCAGGCATGGGGTCAGATTCAAACAGATTCTCAGCCAATTTCACTTGAGCTGATAGACAGGTGAAAACACCAAGCAGTCTAAGTCAGGTATGAGCTACACCAGGCGCGTCACTGAAGCGTTCCGCTCGCGACGCGTAAAATCCATTTTAAAAGACTGGTCTATTTTTGTTCGAACGTACGCGTTATTACGTCTGGTGTAGCTACTTCCATTGATTATAGTGGCAGCTAATTGTTGCAGCAGACGCTACGTGAATGGAGCGCTTCAGTTACGCGCCTGGTGTAGCTCATAGCTCAGAATAAAACTGGGGCCATAAAACTGAGCCAGGCTGAGAGCAGAGTGAGTCTGACAAATGAAGGTGTGAAGAGTGTGATGTGTAATGTGATGAGATGACTGAGGATGGCGGGTGAAGGGTGGGGTTGGATTGGGGGGGGGGTCTGGTACCTCGTTGTCGTTTTTCTGGGTGAGGAGCCGGTTCTCCCTCAGGACCAGGTAGAGGGCGGCACAGGTCATGAGCACTCCGTGGCCCAGGTCACCAAACATGACGGCGAACAGGAAGGGGAAGGTGATGATGGTGTATGGGGCTGAGGAGACGGGACCGCAGGACAACCACACATGAATACATTATGAAGAAACATACACATGGCTTTACTGAACATGTATGGGCGACTATTACGTACATGTAAGGGTGGGTCCTGTTATATGGAATTAATGGACGAGGGCGAGGGGCAAAGAACTGCCCGACGCGCAGCGGACATTAATTCCGTATAACTGGACACACCTCGAAGGCGGTTATCCCGCTTATCACCTGGTTGCCACTGTAAAGCCATGCCTTTATAGCACGCAAAGGAAACACGCGGTTCCGTTTAAAAAGAAGCCCACTAGTTCAGCTTGTTGTACAACTTTTGTTGGCCCTATAACAGCGATAGCATGGACAGTTAGCTTGTTTACAGTTGATTCCATTGTTGCGAAGCCTGCGTCCAGGCTCAACCGTTGTCCTACTATGGTTGTTATAGTTACCATTCATAAGCATTGATATGGAAGGTGATTAAACTTTTTTTACCAGATCTACTTCATAGGTGTCCCGTTATTCAGAATTAAAAGCCACCCCGCCAGCCAATCAGAAAAGAGTATTTCTTCTCTTCGGGTGATAAAGACATCTGAAATATATCTGACCACGTAGGCCTGACATGTTAGCCAGATAAATCAGAAGGCTTCATATGATGACCACCATAAATTGTGTGTGTGTGTGTGTGTGTGTGTGTGTGTGTGTGTGTGTGTGTGTGTGTGTGTGTGTTCTAGAATATCTAATAGTATATTGTGTGTCCTTAGGTCAATGTATACAAACAAAAAGTACCCTATTGGGACATGTATTGTCTCTGGTGGATGAAACCACCATGAAACCTCAGTATGCCGCATTAACAGGAAGGCATATGAATTTTCACAGTCTGCAATCTGGTGGCATGATGCAACAACCATGTTGAGGCTATATGCCAACTCGGCATTGTTTTAACCGTGATGGCATGATGACTAGCAGTGCTTTGCCAACATTTTTACTGGAAGTGACCTAGTGCTAGGACTGCAGACAGAATGGACAGATGAGAAGGAAGTGATCCACAGCACTGCCTTAACACACCCAAGCAGACAGGAACTGAATGGTGGGAGATACAATGTAGCAGGTGTCAGCAGAACTGGGATCTCTTAAGTCAGCACTTGTGAAACCTCCCTGTTGTGATCCATGACAAAACCTTGGTGTGGGTTTAGGGAAGGCAGTGGAGAAAGAGGGCGGTGGGGTGCGCGTACCTGGGTTGATCTCGCGGTACGTGCCGATGCCGTAGGCGTCCACGATGCTCTGGAAGCCCGAGGTGAACTTGTTGGTCTTGTTGAAGGTGGGCGGCGTCTGCTTGGTCTGCATCCGGTTGAGGATGGAGGGCACGGTGGAGCCGCTCTTCTCCTGCAGGGGAGGGAAGGAGCAGGGCCAGCTCAGGTATACTATAGGTTCACATTGAACCCCAGTACAGTGCAATGGACATAAGACATGTCTGTGGAAGCTAGGCCAGTTGTATTTGTCGGGAAATGTTCTGTTTTCTGACAGAAAGATAGATATCAAGACATGACGAAATGATCCTTGGAAACGGAGATGCATGCGGTCTGTTGAACTAAATGTGACCGAGATATGTGGTCCTTCTTGGAGTTGCTCTTGACTGGTCAGCAGATTTGATATGGCTTTTGCAAGATCTGATGTGGATTACAGTGGTTTTATTATAATATCTATGAAAAGATATTCAGCATCCATACCAAAAAGGCAATGGAATGCCAGAGAACATTACTAGGTGAACACAGCACATGTGTACATCAGTGTTAGTTTATGTGTGTGTGTGTGTGTATGTGTGTGTGTGTGTGTATGTGTGTGTGTGTGTGTGTATGTGTGTGTGTCATATATAAATAGCACGGGGCTAACTGGGCCCAGGGAATGCACTGCGTGACAGCAGTAAGCCGTGTCGGCATGCAGCCCTTCTGAAGCAGCAGCAGAGACAGCAACCCTCCCAACGAGGAGCTTTAATCTACACACTAATGCCTCTCCATACATCGGCACCCTCTCCATACATCGGCACCCTCTCCACAGACGGACACAACTCCAACACACATAAACACAAAGCACACTTCAAATCTCTCAGGATAAATATAAAACAGAAATGTCAAACTATATAAATGACATCCTCCACAAAGACTTGAGAGTTAAGGGCAAAACATTGGGGCCAGACTGTAGTATACACATACATACCGGTATGTGTCAATAGACTTACCCTTTCAATTCCATTATAGGCCACTAGACATGCAGGGGGCTTAAGGTTAACAGGAGCATAAACCAACTTCAGGTGCTTGTCTCTAGTGACTCACACTTAGTTATACATGAACACTAAGCATCGCCTAAAAAGCCTGTGTCTGGAAATATGAGGGCCAACTGTAGGGGACGATACTAAACTACTTATAACACTTGTACGCAAAGAGTCTCTAAAACCCAATGGCATTCACACCAGACCCTTGGACTGAATTAAACTGAGCCAATAATTAAACTCCTTAAAGATTTAACATTTTTAAGCAACCTTTATATCACGAGAGACTAGACACAGCAAAAGGCCTCAAACTCACTTTCACGAAAAGCTTGTCACTAAGGCTAAGTTCACACAGTCAGTTAAATGTGACTCAATTCCAATTTTTTGCTCAAATGTGGCACAATTCCTTTGTGCAGCATGGACGTGTAAACAGGAAAACACCACATGGATTCAGATATGTTCAGATTGGTTTCAGGCCTCATTCATAATGTGGAAATAAATCATATATGAATCGGATATGCCAATGCGACTGCCGTCTAAACGGGCAGATCGGATATTCCCATCATTTTCAACTTGCACATCGTTGAAAATGCCCACAATCTTTCACCTTTTGGCATTTACATGACACATAATGTTGCCTTCATGTGCACGACCGGCAGAACGGAGAAAATCAAATGAAAACAGAGATGGAAAAGGTGCAATAAATGTATTAAACAAAAACCGATAAACCGTAAACAGGCAGTCCAACAAATCGGATAGAGACACAAAATCAGAACTGTGCATCAAGGCCCACCAGTGTAAACTGGCCTTAGTGTTGTCTTGGTGTTCATTTATTTTTATGTGACATGAGAAGCAGACACAAGAACATAGGTTTGTCTCTTGAACTAAACAATAGACACCCATGCCTTCATGAGATTTACTAAAGACACATGGCAAATCATTCTAAACAGAATAATTATAAATGAAAGAATGTCTTTCAGAAGAGCCAAAAGGAGGAGGAGAAAGAGAGAGAGACAGAGAGAGAGACAGACAGACAGACAGAGAAACACACAGAGGAAAGTGTGATGGGAGGGTCCCCAGAAGTCCCATATAATTATAAATATATAGCCCTTTATGTGCTAACCTCTGGCCTGCTAAGGCAACAGTGCTCTCCGTGTGAGCCTGTGGAATCTGGTTCTCTTAAGTGCAACAGGGCACGGGTGGGCACACACACAAACAGGC
>NC_055959.1:28454122-28481622 GCF_018492685.1 Alosa sapidissima
CTCTCTCTCTTTCTCTCTCTTTCCCTCCCATTCTCCTTCTCTTACTATCGCTCACGCTCTCTAAGTAAAGACTAATCCGTAGCTATTTACACACATTGAGATCAGCCTGGGAGACTGTTCGTGGGTGGATGTGTGTGGGTGTGGGGGTTTGGGGAGTGGGTGTTTAGTGAGCGTGCATGTCTGTGTTGGACAGACACCCAGAAAAGGTCCCTCCTGCATTGGGCAAGGCCCCATGGGAGCACTAAGATAGGCATTGCAACTATGTGGATATGAGGGTCAGCACTGGACACAGTGTCTGTTGGATGTGTTGTGTGTGTGTGTGTGTGTGTGTGTGTGTGTGTGTGTGTGTGTGTGTGTGTGTGTGTGTGTGTGTGTGTGTGTACGAAGGACAGAGACAGCCATCAGCACATGTTTTTGATGAAGATGATCAGTGTGAGACAGTGTGTGTGTGTGTGTGTGTGTGTGTGTGTGTGTGTGTGTGTGTTTGCACGTGAATGAGTGCTCTTTTTCCTACCCTAATAAGGTGAGGAATGGTCGGATCCTTCTGTAATAGCTCCCTGCCCCAATCCTCATTGGAGGTCAACAATGCCATTCAAACCATTTTGCTTAGCGCCTCTTCCTTTGATAGGCTGATCCTAAAACAATGCATTCCTCCTCCTCCTCCAGTCAGTGTGTGTGTGTCCATGTGTTCATTCACTTATCCCCCTCTGGCTTTAGTGTGGCAAATGCCAGGACTGACTGGCACCAGTGCCAACTGACCCCTCTCACACCACACCCAAAATGCCACTGCTTGGTGATAAATGGCCACCGTTACAGTTGGCAGAAATGAAAAACTGTTTGCAGCTATGTGCAATATGTCATAAATGATTACTAACAATCTACATGAATAACTAACTGGTAATTAAGGTTACTTTACTTTATATACCACTTTCTGTGTAAGAAACACACAGAAAAAGTATCTCTCCAAAAAGTACTAATTGAAATACTGTACTGTTCACTACAACCTGACCAAAACAGTACTGCATCAACAACCTGGGGCCAGTTACTTACGCATAACCTGAGCGCACCCTAGAGAACACTGGCCTCATCTGAGGCAGGGTCAGACACACACACAGGCCTGACGCCTGAAGCTCTACAGGACAGACACAGAGTGCTCCACTGGGACAGAGAGAGAGCGGAGCAGAACCAGCCCTGCCATCACCCCGTCTACACTGTCCAAAGGGGCCGGCAGTTGAGTACACACTGGGACAAAGGATGACAAATACACCAAGTACATAAGAACACGTGCGTACACACACACACACACACACACACACACACACACACACACACACACACACACACACACACGTGGCACAAATAGCTGGACAAATACATAGATGGCAGAGTCAATAATAGGACAAAAATTGGCACGCACACACAAGTGGAATAATGAGCTGATAGGAGAGAAGATTGGAGAGTGGATTTGACTGCAGGTACTATTAAGCAGCACAGTATTAACCAGTACCTCTGCTTTCATCTCAGCATTACAACAACATTATATGCACATACTGCACAAGATGACAAATACACATACATACCCATTCATACAATGTTGTGTTGTGAACTCCTTAAGGGACACAACAACTTTTAAAAATATTATTTCCTGGAAGTAATAATGATATCTGTTTGAAATCATTATGTGTCTGAAACACACAATATAGCAATGCAATGCACAATATAGTAATGCAATGCATAAGTTAGTTTTTTTTCTGTACCAAGGGCTCCCCTTGAGCCTGGCTAGTGTGTGGTCAAAGCAGTGGCAAGTGACACCAGAGTGCTGGAGGGCATGGAGTCTTACCATCTGCAGGTCATCGATGCGGGTGTGGACCCCGCCAGCCATTTCTTTCCTCTCCTGTGGGGTCTCGGGACAGGGGTACAGGGACGCTCGGAACCTGTGGGAGAACGTGGCCCATGAGCCACTTCTGCTTAGTTCTTCATTTATGCGGGGCAAACTTATGCGGGGAAGTTCTGTCACCTCTCGGGAGACATATACTTGGCCAAAGCTATATCCAGAACAGCAAGTCCGGTACAGCAAAACTCCAGGAGGTAACTTTGTGACCTTGTTAATGTTGGTAGAATACCAGCTGATAAGCTCCAGGCACTCACTCAAAAGCTCTGCTGGTGTCAATATAAACCAGTGACGTGTTTATTACAGGCAGCTATGCATTTATTCACACAAATAATGTATCCTTGATATGTCAGATCTGTTAACAACTATTGTCTAGAAAAATATATATGTTAAGATAATGTTTAATATGCATGGCAACTAAAGGTAGAAATAACCAAAACAAGAAAACACAATGTTCTGAAGCTGGATTTCTAGTCTGGATGCAGGGAAGCTCGCTCACCCCTCACAGATCTTCTTCACTCTGTTCTTCAGCTGGTCACCCTGGAAAAAGATGATGAAGACCGACTTGTGCACCTGATCACCCTGGAGAGAAGGAAAAAAGAAATACAAAACACATGAGAGGAACTCGACAGGCAACATGCAACATGGAGACACACTGACAAGGGATTTACCTGTAATTCTACTCTCCCTGAAGGATAGCAATAAGTCATTAACTTAAAGAGCTGTCACTATGTCGGTGTGACTTCTATTTTCGCTCGGGCAATTGGTCAGACAACTCACTGTAGTTGGGTCCTCAAGAGGGTCCTCAATGTCGGCCTGCCGAAGGAAGACGTTGCCACGGCAAACCCGCCAGAGCATTCTCTCGAAAGTAGGAATTCGCTCTCTGCCGATCACCCCAGCAACAAACCTTCAGAGAGAGCAAGTCAGTTTTGTGTGACAGGAGACCATCTGCCTCATATTCATTTCATAACAACTCCCCAAACGATCACTTGTACTGTCAATCCTGCTTAGCCTTCACTAGAAATCCTGATTTAGTCAAATCATTTTCACAGAATAAAACTAAAAAGAACGGAAACTGTGACTGAAAGCTCAGGAATCCCGTTTTGTGAAAGCATTCCATGACTAGAACATTGAGATAAACAACCTCACAAAAGAATGCTCTCTACGCCTACATATCTGAATGATCACAAAATAGTTTTCCTGTTTCTTAACTTGCCTCTGGAAGTAAACAAACAAAAGACAACAGAGGCCAAACAAAACCCATGTATACAGACATATTCTGCATGTTCTGACTGATTTCTTGGCTTAAATTAACAACTTCTTGTTATACTGACTGCTAGAACATACAAACATACTGTATCCTTTCTAGACATTTTCAGGTCTGAAAGGAATTTTCCCACGAAAGCATGACCAGTAAGTCACCATACCTAGAGATTGGCATGGTTTTATTTCAGTTAGCCTAATAGCTGGTTTGATTTGTATTGAGAGATGATCTTATGGAAAGTAAGCCATGCCAATCTCTAGGTATGGTGAAGGGTACAGTATGTGATAAGGTGGGGCTATTTTAATTCCAAAGGCCAAGGGAACTTTATCAAGATGCATAGTATCCTGGATCCATGAAATAACTGGCCTTTACAAATAAAAATCCTGCCTGCCTCTATGGGAATTTAACATAGGGGTGTGTATACTTATGCCCTCTATATTTTAAGGAAGAACATTAAGGCCAATTTATTTAAATTACGATACATTATTTATTCACAAAGAAAATTGGTGTCCGTAAAGGTTGGATTTTCCCTCATTTTTTTTAACGAAGGTTATGTTTTTATGTTATGTAAAGATTATGTTTTTTATTCCTCTTTTTAGTCAACTTTAGCATGGGTTCACATACTTTTTCTTGCCACTGTACCTTGTAAGGCTAGCCAAGTGCTTCAGTTCAATGTGCCGTTTCAGGTTTGCTGTGGATTGGACTGAAGTGCAGATTTTCTTTTCAAAAGCCGGCAAGCAATGTTTGCACAGAAATGTAAGATTTTTCCCATCCTCAACAACCTTGTCATAAAACTGGTTTAAATGATCATACGACGCCTCCTTGCTGCTTTGTCGCCTACATGCTGCCGTCATGCTGCCTTTTGTTTTAATTACGCATGCGGCGATGCGACACTGGCGGCTGGTGTTGCCAGATTGGGTGTTTTTTCCGCTACATATTAAGACTTGTTTACGGTGTGTTTTAGCTGGGTTTTCGCCCGGCTCTATAGAAATCTGGCACCCTATTGAACGAAGTTAAACTGATAGAGCGTGCCAGTCACAGACACCAGAATGAACAAGTTCACAGTAACGTTGAGCAGGCAGTAATACAGTACGTTCAGTTCACGTTCGCCCAAAATATGAATACTGTCGTTCAATGAACGCGTTCAGGCACAACACTGGTTTCAATGGTACCCTGAATATATTTTCAGACTTCCATTTTTGACTATGCTAATACTATTTGAATGTATCCAGCTTATTGTTTATAATTGCTTATTGTGCCTTTAACTCCAGCCGTGTCAGCGTGGACACGTACCCCAGCCTTAGCGGAGCTCCCCGGCCCACCTCACTGGGGTCCAGCAGGGTGGAGGACTCTTCCATCAGTGCCGGGTCCTCCATCTGAGACAGAGCAGGAAAAAGCAGAGAACACCATGAGAAATGCGCTCCTTACAGACACCTCTGCTCCTTAACCCATCCTGCCCCATGAGACCTCTCTGAGATACATGTAAGGCAATCAGGGAGTTGCATGAATTAAGAGACAAAATATTCGACCACACTGCCAACAATAACGATAATAACTATAATAACAACTGTATCTATAGTGATATGAACGGCCACACTGACCAACAATAAGTAAAGCCTCATTCATGCATTAGCGTGTGGATTCTGATAGGCTGATTGGTTTCTATTGGTTATTCAAGTGTAGCCCAATGATATTTTTTTTATGTCTTATCATTATAGTGTGCAGTGTGAACATTGGGATTCTTATGAGCTAAACAGTAATGACAGTTTTTAGCTATACAGTTATAGTTTTTATAGTTATTATAGGCAGTGAGGACAGGCCTTTAAACCAAGTCATGCCACTGGTCTTGAGGTCTTGGGGATCATAATTGGGACGGTCATCATGGAGAATGAAACGTATGACTCCTTACATGCATGAATCAGCCCACTGTTAAATGTTATGCCACATGGCATGTGAGCACATGCATCTCTGAAGAACACTAAAATAGGAGTACATGCAGAGGTGGAAAAAGTATGAAAATATTGTACTCAAGTAAAAGTACCAATACCTTGATGAAATATTACTCAAGTACAAGTTAAGTTACAAGTTGTTCATTTAAAATGTACTTTAAGTAAAAGTTACTTTTTTTTTTGGGGGGGGGGGGGGGTACCATAACAACCAGTTTTACCAGAGACTTTCTAATGAGGAGATACAGCACTCAAAAAATCCTCCATAGTAATGCATTGGGTTAGTTTGCAACGCCAATACATTGAGCCAATCATGTGGTGTGTTGTAAAATACATTGAGCCAATCATGTGGTGTGCTGTGAAGACATCGTGCCAATCATCTGTTGTGATCTCGCTGCTGGAGCAAGATTGGTGTCGTGAAGCCTTACGCACACGCATTTCTGCCGAAATAGATGCACGATAAGTGCCCAAAAAGTGTTGCAATATGGCCGCCGAGTGGAGGTACTTGCCTGATAAGGATGTTGAGAAATGGAGATCTATGTGAAAAATCACCGGAGTTCTCCTTTAAGTTTGAGCAGTAGTTGATTTTCAAAGTTAGTTGCACTCATCCTTGGTTCGCTTTGCAGTTAACAGTAATCCAGCAGTGAGATCACAACAGATGATTGGCACGATGTCTTCACAGCACACCACATGATTGGCTCAATGTATTTTACAACACACCACATGATTGGCTCAATGTATTCACATGTCAACGTTTTGCCGCGGAAGGGTTGTGATATGTGTAGACAACTGCCATATTGGCGTTACAAACTAACCCAATGCATTACTATGGAGGATTTTTTGAGTGCTGTATCTCCTCATTAGAAAGTCTCTGGTAAAACTGGTTGTTCTGGTTTGAATATCTCCGCAATCATTGGTGCTAAAACGAACTGAGACAACCCATTGGAATAGCGGAAAATACACTTTCATAGGTTAGGCTAATCTGATGCATCTCGTGATCCAGCTCCATCTCCATCACTTTCAGAAAGACTGCATGGCGTCAGCTTGATTCATGTCCTGTTGTAGGCTACATGCTGATCATTATCACTAGGCTAGTGGTTTAGGGCGCAATTTTTTTTCTCTCCCTTTCTGTTTTCGTTAGTCTTTTACAAAATCATTGGCTAATAATAGTAACTATTAGTAACTATTAGTAACTTTTTTTTTTACTCAAGTAACGGATGGGATTTTTGATGTAGCGAAGTACAATACTTCACTCAAAAAGTAATCAAGTAAAATTTAAAATACCGATTTTATAAACTATTTAAAAAATACAAAATACACAGAAAAACTACTCAATACAGTAACGTGAGTAAATGTATTTCGTTACTTTCCACCTCTGAGTACATGTACACATTTAGTTGTGTGTTATAGTGTGGAATGAGAGACAAATGACTGATCAGTATGGGGCAGATGGGAGAAGACAACAGAATACCATTAAGGTGAATGTTTAACAGGACCGTCTCTGATGTGGCACAGTGAGGGTAGAGAAATCCCATCCGTGTAGCAAGTGGTCAATGATTGTCCATGGGAGAGAGTAGTTATCTAGAATTCTCTACCCTCATTACACCTCGTGAGCGCTTGTAAAAGGTGCAATAACACCTTCAGGTCCAATCACATGGACATGAGCGAGAGAAGGCTGGGCCTGGTGAAGGAAAACAAAACAAGCCCAGTGGGGATTGGCTGGAAAAACAAAAGGAATCACAAGGTGCAGACACCTATTATTGTGACGAGCTGTATAACCAAACAGAGAGATGGAAACCTGTAGAACTGGAAAGGGCATAAGCAGGAAATTACCAGCCCAGAGGAAGTAGAGGGAAGAGGCATAACTAAGCTGTGACTGCTGTGCTGAGCTGAGAGAGAGCGTGTGTGTGTGTGTGTGTGTGTGTGTGTGTGTGTGTGTGTGTGTGTGTGTGTGTGTGTGTGTGTGTGTGACACCAATATATGTCGGGTAATACATCCTCCCATTGTCCTCTAACATCCCTTATGTTGTAATGCAGCAATGCAGCAAATTACGGGTTATCTTTCCCCAGACAAGCCGGCATGCAGGAAAAGTCTCACAGTCAGCGACAACACATACTCTTCCACTTGCACTTGCACTTGCACTGCCAGTCCTGACCTCATCGAAGAACTGCTGGGTGCGCCTCAAGATGTGCTTGAGCTCGGTGAGCTCCAGAAAGTTCTTCTTCAGCGCCTCCTGGTTGGTGTTGATCTCCTTCAGCTCATTCTCCAGCTTCTCAAAGGTGGCCTTGACAAGATAGCACAGAGGTCAAAAGGTCATTAGAGAGGAAATGTTGTCAAACAAAGGCTCTGCTCGCCTAAAATGTATTGATGATTTGAAAGGCTGGATGGCCTTTACCTCCAGGTCAATCATGTCTCTGGGGAAAGGAACCTCTGGGTTCTCTCCTGTGTCAACAATGGGGATGTTGGCTCTCTTTATCTCCTTTTCCACGAACCCTGACACAAAACAGGAAATTGATGTTTATTTGTGTGTATGAGTGTGTGTGTGTGTGTGTGTGTGTGTGTGTGTGTGTGTGTGTGTGTGTGTAAGTAAGAGAGTGAGAGGAGTGAGAGGGAGGCAAATAATAACCAAAAAGGGGCCAAAGAGGAACTGGGCTGTTATGAGGGAGAGCACAGAACGATCCTTACTCAGTTTGCGGTCCATCTCCTCACAGCGACGCACCTCGTTCACAAACTTCCTCTGGAACACGTTCACGTCTGGATTCAGCTATGAAGATAAGCACAAGATAAGCACAAGGCAGTCAGCACCCCAAGACACCTGAGCAACAAACCCTATGCCATCCTCATGATCTCCTAAAAACCTTGTGTGTGCTTGCGTAAATACTAGGGGTGTAAAGATTAACCGATACGTATCGGTATCCGTTTTTAACGTGTAAGATACGGCTACATCGATACGTGAAGCCCCGTATCGGAAAAAAACTGAAATGAACCGGTCGTTATATTGATTTACTTGTTATGAATCGGTGCACAACCTTTTCTGCTCGCTCAGACGCTTATTTACGTTCCAAGCACCGCGTTCACCCCACTTCTGGTTTTAAAACTATATGTGGCACGGAATTGTGGGTAATGCAGTTCGTTTTTGGTTACATTCATTGCCCAAAGTTGTCAAATGACCTCATTACCCATACATCTATTGCAACTTAAGGATGTGACAACTTGCACTCGGTCGGCTTTTGTTTTTCGAAATCCAGCGCGAAATTAAGAACTTACAGCATTCCTAAACAGCAACGATAGTCTGTAGAGTAGCCTTACCTTTGATGAAGGGATTTCCTTAATGTTAAATAATAATTTGGCCCTTGCTGCTAAAACGATGCATAAATTATTAGCCAATGATTTTGTTCATATTCACTCAGACTTGTGGCATTTTAGGTTTCTGCATTAGGTCTACTGTTGGAACAAAATAAGCCCTGAGAGTTCATTGATTTGTAGGCCTATTTTATTCTTGTAGGGTAGGCTAGGCCTATATGAGAAAAGGCCAAGAGTGTCTTAAGCACTGTTTTATTTTATTTCAGTATTGTCTTACCTCAACAAGGCTACAGCTCCATGAAAACAATCAGACATAACTATAAAATCTGTAAAGTCTATAAAAATGTATTTTTATGTTGTATTTGGCTGCTGTGTTTGACTGAAATGTAGACTATTCTTTTTTCATTTCAATACAGTATATGAAACAAACCTCAGTTTAGATAATCATATTCACACATTTTGTTGCCTAATTGACAACCATGATAATTGATAATATAAAATGAATGTGCACCTTGAGCAAATTATAAAAAATCTTTCAGAATGCTTTCCATTCTTGAACTGCATCGAATTGCACCGAATCACATCGCATTGAATCGTACTGAATCGTTTTTCATAAACATGTATCTTTTCTTGTATCGAATCGTGCCCATGTATCTAGATGCGAATCGTATCGTCTTTTACATGAGAGATTCACACCCCTAGTAAATACTCAACCATACTCAAATCTCAATGCATTCAATTCAGCACACACAACTCCATTGTCTATACATGCTCCCATCCATGTCTCTTGCTACATAAATTATTCATTTTCCCCATTTGGTCATGGCTTAGGTATTATCCTCCCAGTTCGATGACATTTCCCATAAACAGAGATCAACACAGACAAAGAGGGAACAGTATTGTGTGAATATCACAGTGTGTGTGTATTTGTGTGTGTGTGTGTGTGTGTGTGTGTGTTACAGAGAGAGAGAGGGGGGGGGGGTGGGACAGGGAGTGACCGAGAGAGAAAAGACTCCGCGAGGATGAGAGGTTGCATGGCCGTGTGCTACTCACGTCTCTGAACTGGACCATGCCGATCTCGCCCAGCTCACTGACGCAGCAGTAGGCCGACTCGGACTGGAGAAAGAGCTGGGCCAGCGTCATCTCCTCGCTGCGGAACAGCTCCCCCATGGCTGCACAACTCTCTCTGGCTAGCCCCCCCGCAAAACCCTCAACGAAATCAACTCTGCTGCCAGAGGCTGGGGGAACAGGAGACACACGATTACTCCAGCATAAAAAAACAAATACAGACACTGTGCACCAAAATAGCTTCACTACTCTTGAGATAAAGATGCAGTGCGTGCTTTTCCAAAATGGTTTCCTCTCCAAGGTCTCTAAAATCACAAAGCGTTAAAAAACACCATTTCAGGAGAAAAATGTGGCTGCTCTGTCTGAATTGTTATTTGTGTTGGCCATTGAATTCCTTCCCTCCATCATTCTACACTACTGTGGTCGTCCTATGCCCTTTTCACCTGCATTAGTCAGCTGAGAGAAAAACTTCAGCGGTCAGCCCAGCTCCAATCCCTCTCTCCCCCTCCTCTGTTAGCCCAGAACCTCTAATTTTTACACTCATGCGGAGGCATGCCACAGTTTGCACAGTCAATTTACACAGACATGAGAAAGTATGCAAGCTGTTGCGCTGCATTCACGAACACACTGAACATCAGGGTCAAACAATGAATCGCTATAGAATCATCTCAACTCTTCAGTGTGCCTTTGCATCCCATAGTAAACATGTGATGGTGATAGAGGTAGTGGAGCCTGTTCCATCGGTTGTCTGGGAAACATACAATAGAGTGTTTGAGACTAGGCAATACTGAATGTGTCTGCCCATGAAATTCTTTATCAACAAAGACGTGAAGGCTTGAAAACATAAGTCTTTTCTGAAAACTCTAAACTCCTACATGTCACAGAGGTCGATGTTCCACTTTAGTCTCTGCAGGAGACAACTTTATAGGTGTGGAAGTCTTAATTGGATATGCCTAATAATTATTTAATGACAACAGAACAGGACTGGGGGTGCAAGGAACAGAAGAGATGTCTTCAGTCAACTGAAAGACGAAGAAGAGAGGTCTTACATTGGGTAGGGGATTATGGATTAAGCTGAACCATGTGATGTGTTGTACAAGGCAAAGCCTATGGTCAGAGGGAATCCCAGTCTTTAATCTTAGCAAGAGGAATTCCAAATGTGCCATATCAAACAAGTCAGTTGTGAAAAATTAGGAAAATATCCTGGTTTACAAACATGTAACAAACATGTCCATGTCTGAGAGTGTCCGCCAACAATAAACACAACAGATGGTTAACCAGTTGCTTTATCCTTGAAGTATATAGTGCATTAATCATCAGGACTGAAAGGAAATCGCGAAAACAACAGCTGTCATTGGAGACGTGTGTTAATATTTCAGCATCCAAGAGAGCCAAGAGGGCCATGGTCTAATAACCTCTCAAGGACGAGACAGGGACAGCAGACAGCGCTGGACTGTCAGTTTAAGATGAAAGCTAGCTAACGTTAATAGCAACTACTGTGCGTGAGTTACCACCTAAACATGCTATTTTACGAACGCCCAATATGCTTACAAAGAACATTTGTCAGGATGTATGATGGACTACACTGTTATCCGATTAACTTGCTAATTAGTCATATAACTAACTTGTAACTCACGGTACAGTAACAGTAATTTGGCGAGCAAACGCTTCAGGTTGACTTTGAAGCAGAAAACGCAATATATTTTTCCAGAAAGTCTAGTCGTTAAGGCTGCATTGCTGGCGAGCTGCCTTAATTTGACAGTAAGACCTAACGCCTATAATAATTAACTACATAGAGCTAACACCCCAAACGTTAAATAGCTAACTTAGCCTGCTAACTTACATGTAATTTGGATAGGCAGCTAAAAACAATAACCGGAAAGCTACGTTGGTATTAAGACACGCAGATACTTTAAACAACAAATGGAAACCTGTGGATTCAACCTTATGGAATGTAACTTCATGAGCAACATAATAAGTTAGAATAGGTTAAATGTCTTTAACAGGGCAAAACATTTGTTCGTTAGCACGGATGAGCCACCCGTTCTAGGAGAGCTATCTATCTGGCTAACATGACCATTTCAACATGAAACACACAAGTTGGGAAGAGAGCTAAGTTGTACAAAGTAACAAACTCAACCAAAACAACGTAAGACTGGTCACACCACTTCTTGTAAGTTTAAAAGTCTCAATATTTGATTGTATATCAGGTGGGCACACATATCTTACCGTAAATTGATGTCCTCCTCCGGTAGCTATCTGGCTGTCAACTCAGCGTTCAACCCGTTCCATGTATTATCAGCTGACCGGCTTGTGGTGACGAAATAGGGTGGCGCGGAACCAGGAATCACTCAAAAGCATATGAGTCACATGATCAGTCCTACCTGTTTCATAACTGGGCCTAGGCTACTGTACCTGGATTATGTTTTTTTTAGACCTATTATGCCGTCTTACGTTTTCTTGGTGAAGGGTTTTTGGGTGGGTTGGGTTCTTCTGAATATTACATTTCATAATTAGCCTATATATTAGGACTAAGACTAAGTAGGCTATTTATTATGGTGGGTCTGGTTTCCCCTTTAATTGATTTCCCTGCCACTGAGTCATCAGCAGCAGTCATCACCTTTTAGCCACATTAGGCTATGCTGAACATTGCAAGTTATGTGGTTGTGCCATTTCCTGTGTTGTATCATAATTTGCTCTGCAGCACTGGCAGGTTTCAAGACAACTCTGTCTTATAAATATAACGCAATTAATCATTTTCACAGCGGTAGCCTACTGTATACATGAAATGTTCAG
Source organism: Alosa sapidissima (assembly GCF_018492685.1). Classification (NCBI taxonomy): domain Eukaryota; kingdom Metazoa; phylum Chordata; class Actinopteri; order Clupeiformes; family Clupeidae; genus Alosa; species Alosa sapidissima. Next base: position 28,466,391 of record NC_055959.1, read on the forward strand.
TGTAAACATCAGTTCAGCATTTCAGTTGCACAGAGCATCAAGTGCTACCTCTAGCTGAGGCCTACACCTGACTAGGCCATTGTAGTTGATAAGTCTAGATTTTTTAGAATAGCCTGAAAGCATTCCAAATAGCAATACCTTACCAAAAATGAGATTGTGAGATTAACTTACTTACTTTACTTTCAACTTTATTCAAGACACAAAGGTCCATAGAGACAACACAGTACAGATATATAAATGTAAAACAATACAAAACATTTAAGAATGATGCAGATGAGGCATCATTTACAAAACATATACAGGCTTCGGGTCCAATGTTTCCAAAAACAAGATGTGTACCTGGTGTCACTCTTAGAGACATCAGCTATGGACACAATAATCATATTCTTAGACCCTGTCAGTCTGCACATGAATCTATACATAAAATTTCTTAAAACAGCGTTAAAAGTGGGCACATTGTTAGACACAAACATTTCACTGGCACTACTCCACCTAGGGATTTTAAACACAATTCTTAGTGCATCATTATAAGCCACATGAAGTTTTTTCATTTTCGACTCACTAAAATTACACCACAGGTGGGCAGTATACAGTGGAGTGCAATAGGTTTTGAAGAGTGAGATTTTAACATCAGGAGTGCACATGTGGAATTTGCGTGCCAGCATGTTTGCCTGCCCATACAGTTTTCCACACTGACGCTGCACATCATCATCATCACAGAGGTCATCTCTTATCACATGTCCCAGATATTTAACTTTCTTTACAACCTATAGTGGTTCACCTGCCAACGAGAAAGAAGGATAGACACACTTCATATCCTCCTTTGTTCTGGCGATCAGTATCACACTCTTCGTTGAGTTAAATTTTATATCAAACATAACTCCATATTGAATGTGAGTTATTATTAATCTAGATATTTTACATGGCTCCCACCCAAAACATAACTTCCCTATTAGCCTAAGCCACAGCAACAGGCTCTTGTGAGGCCTCTGGGCTCATTGTGAGATTTCAGACTTTTCAGTTATGGGCTGAGGAATTTCTCATAGAGTCTGTAATGAAACAGAGTGTATATTTGGAACTGAACTGTGTGTGTGTGTGTGTGTGTGTGTGTGTGTGTGTGTGTGTGTGTGTGTGTGTGTGTGTGTGTGTGTGTGTGTGTGTGTGCGCGTGTGTGTGTGTTTGTGTGCATATTTTTCTTGTTAGGTGGTAGTTTAGGCAGGCAAACTCATGTTAAGACTCATTGTTCAATCAGTGCTCAGGGTTAACATTTCTGTTACCCAGTGCTCAGGGTTAACATTTCTGTTACCCTGCTCTGTATTCCTGACTTAATTCATCTAACATATGGGGCTAAGGGAGAAATTTTTCATGTCAGTTGATTTATAAGGGTGGGGGTCCACAACTCTAATTCAGTACACTTTTTGTAAAATTCATCAAATTGCTCCTCATGGCCCATTGTTGTTGTGTGCACTTCCTCATACGTACTGTAGTTTAGGTTTCACAAATAGGCATGGATTGACTGTAAACAATCTCAACCAATCAGCAGACTGCTTAAGGAGCATAGGGGAGAGGGGTGTAATTTGTTTGGGCTGTTTCCGCTCAGCTCAAATATCAGCTAAGCAAGACACTGATTAAAAGTCTGAGAAAAAAAAAACTGAGAGTTAGTTATGGGCAACTCATCTCCCTCTAGTGGCTGCCTTGCAAACCGCAGCATTATACAACTGAAGACTAGCCTGGCGGGCCATCCTATATAAGTTGTTGAAATGTATAGTCTGGAATCGAACCATTCACCTCGCTTAATCCAAGGGGCGGGCAGAGAATTGTCTTTCAAACTGCCTAGGCATGCAATAGGCCAGCGCTACGACCATATCCGTATCCGGTCGGAAAAACGGCAAATACGTCCTTCTTCGAAAGGAATGACTTAAGTGCATTGTGTTGCTCAACTTTCAAAGAAAAGCACAAGTCCAACTCCTCCAAAGTTGACGCCAACACCGATTCAAACAACCGCTCTTCGTTAGCCATAGCCACCTTCCTTGTTGTTCACCGTCACAGAACTGTCGTTATCCTGTTAAGCCCGCCTTAAGACTCTCTAACAAAATAGAGCGCTGTGATTGGATGACGTCCACGGCGTCAGCCAATAGAAATCCCTATGGTTTGATACTAGACGTACAGGCTGAGCAAATTAATTTGCCGCCGCTAGGGTGCGTCTAGATTTCTAGGCTAACTGAAGACAGATGTAGATAATGATAGTTTGTCACAGTAATGATAGTTCCTTATGTTTGTGCTCAGTATGGCCCTATAATCCAATACATTTAATTTAATACAGTGGGACAGTGTGGGTCCCATTCCTTGACTTTTGGATTTGTTTCACTGACTCTATTACCTTGTACTTGTCTCTGTCTGTCTGTCTGTCTGTATATTCTATCTCTCTCTCTCTCTCTCTCTCTCTCTCTATCTCATTTCTCTCTCCCACTCTCTCTCTCTCTCTGGACTTGACACTGATAGCGATACTTTGATCTGCTGGAGATACATATACACTCAGTGTATCCCAATAAAAGATCTATGAATAGATCCATGAATGTGATACAACTTATTTGGATTTTCATGCCTATGCGTTTGTGTGTGTGTGTGAGTGTGTGTGTGTGTGTCTGTGCATGCAGGCGTGTCTGTATGTGCATGCATGTATGTGTGTGTGTTTTGTTTATGTGTGTTTTGTTTATGTACTTTGTTTGTGTTTATGTACTTTGTGTGTTTATGTACTTTGTGTGTGTGTGTGTGTGTGTGTGTGTGTGTGTGTGTGTGTGTGTGTGTGTGTGTGTGCAGGAGAGTAGGAAGGGGATGAACCTGAGAGAGCTTTTTTGGGAGGGGGTGGGACGAGGGGCTGGAAAGGGAAAGTCTGACTGGCCGGCATTACTCCCAGCTCTGGCAGCTGAGCTCAGACAGACATGCACAACCCCCCCACCACCACCCCCACCCCAACACACCCACACACACATGCACGCACGCACACACACACACACACCACACTCACTTTCACACCCACACACTCCCACACACACATATTGGGGCTGTGAGTCGCCTGCCTGCCATTGCCTGCCAGCGTCCTGGGACAGACAGAGGGAGAGAGAGAGAGATAGAGAGAGGGAGGGAGAGGGGAAGTGAGTTTGTGTGAGAGAGAGGGGTCGTCAAACAGGAGAGGTAGAACGCCGAAGAGGGGAGAGTGGCAAGTGGCAAGTGACATATCGGCACAACCGAAGAGGACTTTGGGCATTGTCTACAGCGACGGGGAACAACAACAACACAACTGAATCTGATCGGGATCAGCTCGTGGGACGACAGATTTTCACCCCCACCTCCCCCTCCCACACCACCATCTCTTTTTTTAGGACATTATTTTTACTCACCGCGACTGTTCACACACGCTTGCTGTGTGAGTGCACGCATTGGTTGGAGTTCGAGCGTGTGTGAGCAGGCGAGCGAGCGCGTGTCTTCTACGCATTCGACAGGATCACCCATTTGACACTCTGCCCATGGCTGACCTGAGCCTGAAGCTGGAACGCGTTGCCCTCACCGAGGCCTCCGACGAGGAGGAGGAGGTCCCCTTGGTGAGAGCCGCGGTGAAACCCGCCATCACGCCGGTCAAGAAGAAGCCCAGTGCTGCCTTCGCAACCACCACCACACATGCCATTGCAGTGCCCGCTGACAGTGACGAAGATGAAGAGGAGGAGGAGGAGGAGGAATCAGGGGACTCCCTGGTTATACCTGCCGTGAAACCCACTGCAAAGCCCGCGGTCATGCCGGTCAAGAAAGGGCCCAGTGCCAGTCCCAAGCCTGCCATCGCAGTGCCCGCCGACAGCGACAGCGATGAGGACGACCCGTCCGTGGAGGTGAAACTGGCCCTGGGCTCGGTCGGTGACCAGGACAAAGGCGAAGAGGCCGACAACAACGGGATCATGGTGCTGGCCCTGCTGGACAAGATCATCGGTGTGGTGGACCAGATCCAGCAGACGCAGGAGACCCTGGAGGCCCGTCAGACAGGCATGGAGAAGAACGTGAGCTGCATTCAGGGCGAGCTCACCAAGCTGGCCAAGAACCACACCGGCACCAGCAACACCGTCAACAAGATGCTGGACAAGCTGCGCAAGGTCAACACCAACGTGAAGAGCGTCCGCGGCGAGCTGGAGAGGCAGGCCGGCCAGATCAAGAAGCTGGAGAGCAACGAGCACGAGCTGCTCCGTAGGAAGAACTTCAAAGTCATGATATACCAGGTAAGGCATAGCAGGGTGTGTGTGTGTGTGTGTCTGTGTGTGTGTGTGTGTGTGTGTGTGTATTGATCTGTATGCATGTTCATAAGTATCTGTGTGGATAAGTAGATGAAAAGTGTATTTGATGTCATTAAATGAAACGCTGTTTCTTTTATGTCCTGAAGTACTTTAAAGGAGTCATTCATTTACGGCTGTGTAGTTCTGCAGAAGTGTGCCTACAGTTCCATACGCCTGTGTGTGTCTGTGTGGGTACTGTGTGTGTGTACTGTGTGGGGACTGTGCGTGTGTACTGTGTGTATCTATGTGGGTTCTGTGTGTGTACTGTGTGTATCTGTGTGGGCACTGTGCGTGTGTACTGTGTGGGGACTGTGCGTGTGTACTGAGGGTATCTATGTGGGTTCTGTGTGTGTGTACTGTGTGTATCTATGTGGGTTCTGTGTGTGTGTACTGTGTGTACAGTATCTGTGCGGGTACTGTGCGTGTGTACTGTGCGCAGATCCACACATCTGCATGTTCCATGCATAGTGCTTGCTGAGTGTGTGATTTCTCCATGCTGTTTAAAGTACATACAGATTCCACCTCAGGGCCGGGCACAGCATTCCTCATACAACTTTAGAAAGTCGCATACCTGTGCCAAAAACGAACAAAACCTTCCACTGACATCCCCAGAACGTTTGGAACATCTCGCCATCAGAAGTCTCTCACTCCCAAGTGACTTTCAGACTCTAATGTGTTTGTAATCTCTCACAGATGTCCCATGCTAAAGCCTAACCTGTAAACCTGTGTAAACCTGTATATTGCTGTAGGACTTGCAATGAATTGGCCACAAAGCAATATAATGAGTTTGCAATGAGGTGAAAGGCTGTGCTTGTGGCAGTGTGGTAGAGGATTTCTTAAGTAATGACTTGAACCGTTTGTGCCTATAGGAAGGCCGGTCACCATCATGGTCATGACAGGATCCAGACTCTCCTTTTTCTCATTAGCTATAGTTACTGTAAGGGTGGTGGGCTGGGAGTCAGTCAGTGAGTCGACAACGCCCTTCATGGGCTACTGTCAAAAAATTGTTTCTCACAGACAGAATGCAACAAGTTAAGGAAACTATTTCTTACATTTGTGAACGTTTTCTGTGAGGAAACACATTATCTGCAGTACCTGCTGTACATGAAAAAAAGGCAAGAGAAAAATAGAGAAAATATAAAGCGCCTAAAAATAACTTTTACAAAGGAACACATCATGAGTGCATCAGAAGAGGACATAAACAGGGTGTGTCATCCGCCTACTCAAAGTGCATGGTTGTAAGGTTAGCTAAGAGCTCGATATAGAACTATGAGATATCAAACATAACACCAATAAAACACTATTTCTCTTCCAAGTCACTAGTTGTTCTTGCTCACAGACAATTACAGACACACAAACAGTAATGCATGCTTAACACATACACATATTTCTGTTCCCAAAATGGGGTGTATATGACCCATCAAGGTTCTTGGTCAGGGAAGGGAAGTTTAGATGAAGACATAAAGTCTACTCACAAAGCTCTCAAACCACTTTGCAAACACTTGTGTACAGAGTGCACTGACAAGTGTTGTCATATGTAAATGTCTGTGCATATTTGTGTTTGTGGGATAAAATGATATCAGACTATTTTACACAGTGGCAGTACTTTTATTTTATCAAAGGGACAAATATTTTACATGTAAGTGAAGAGAGAAATAGACAGGGATCATGAGAAAAAGTGGGAGGAAGAAAGTGAGAGAGAGAGAAGAGAGAGAGAAGCAGAGAGAGGGAGAGAGAGTTATCCCTTCTTTTCTCTCCCTGGACCCCGCTCCCTTTTCAGAGTCTTTTTATAGTCCAGTCTGCTGTAATGTCTGCCATGCCTGGCTAATGGTACTACCATGAGAGCGGGTGTAAGCAGAGCCCACAGAGGTTCACCTTGGCTGGGGGAGAGATTTTGACAGTTTCAAAGGTGGCCCCAACCAATTGGAAACTCCACAGCTCAAAATGTGTGATGCCATTGATACTGCTTATTGAAAAAAAAAAAACCCAGCAAAAGCTAACAGGGAATAGGAGTGTAGTCGGTTCCAATCAGACCAACCCCCCACCCACACACACACACACACACACACATCCCCCCTTCATTGCACAGTGGTAAGCTCATCCACCTGTTACAGTCGTTTTCCATGGGCTCCCAGGGGCTGGGGCGTGTCAAGAAAAACACCTGCCCATGCCAATGCTTCTCAGCTCTCCAGGGCTATGCCTGGAGCGTTCGCTCATCCATGCAGCAGGCATGCAAGCAGGCAGCAAGCAGAGGCACAGCTTAATTAGTAGTGTGCTCAGAGACGTCACCAGGAGGTGGCCAATGCACAAATGAATATCCATTTGGTAATGGTGGTGAGGGACACTGGGATTGAACCCTTGGCGAGGGTTGTGCCTCGCCCAACTTGTTGATTCCTCTCTCTACGTCTCTGTTTTATTAGGTAAAGGGACAAAGATAGCCTCACTAATGGACTGTGCTCTCCCTAAGTCATTCAGCTCATTTGGTGCATCAAAACAAACACTGTTGACTCAATGGAGTTTGAAATGGCGGACAGAGAAATAGTCACTCATTAAGGCTTTGGACTTCTTTGTATATGTAGATGGTGAGAGTGGCATTAAGTTTCTCTGTGAACTAAATTAACATTATTCTAATCAAATTCTTTCAGAATTTACTCAAGCTTGGTGACCAGTCATTTCTGATGATCATACAATGCAGTAATCTCTGGAAAAGTAGTCAAAATGACATGGTATTTTTTTTTACTTTCTGCTCAGAAATAGTGTCAAACTCATGTGTGGTCAGACTTAAGTAAAACCGCAACAGAATGGCAAGGTTACGTTGGGTTATACACGATTGTGGTAATTACCAAAACCTTTACACATTGTTTAAATTGGTTAAATGCTTGTAAATGCAAAATGTTTATGAATCTAAATCTAAATAGTGAGGGTCTAAATCACATCAGCAGTCGCCAGCAATCTATTTGCTTTCATAATGTATTGTCATGATCATCATGAACTCACGAGGACACCATCATGAATAAAAATAGCCAGAATAGATTCAAATTTCATACCATGACCAAGAGTCAGAATGCAAATATGACAGGTCTGACTGTCCGCACTTTGCCTAATTCAATACGGTACTTTCTGGAGATTGTATGGATAATACTGTACATTGCATAGGATTATTATTAGATGATTAAATGTTATGATGCATCACTTTTTACATAACTTTTTGCCACATGTAAGCCAATGTTATGGATATATATGACATTGTTATTTTAACCTATGGCAGTAGTACAGTAGGCTATCACAACACCCTCATATGACACCACTGAATGTGACATCATTGGAACTATGACACCATCCGTCCACTGCACCTCCATGGACCCCAACTTAATGAAACACACAAGGAGAAATATCTCCATTGACTTATTTCCTATGCTTCAGAATCTTAGAAAACAGAGAATGACTTCTGATTTAAAAAAAAAAAATGTTTTGCAATTAATAGAAATGACTGGTTTGGACCGATATGTTTTATTACCGTTTGTGTGTGTGTGTGTGTGTGTGTGTGTGTTGTTGTTGTTGTTGTTGTTGCCGGCAGTTGTCTCATTTTCACATCGTCCTCTGGAATGTCTGCCCTGGCTGCAGGTTTCAGCACAAGCATTCAATAGAAATGCTATCAGATGCACAGGGCATTCATAAATCACCTCAGTAAAACAGGATCCCTGCTGCCTGCCACAGGCCACATGCGCACCTACGTCTGCAGGCCCCTGAGCGTGTGTGTGTGTGTGTATGAGAGAGAGAGAGAGAAAGAGAGAGAAAGAGAGCATTATTATTTGCATGGATGTGTGAATATTACGGATCTGGATTCATTTCTGTGTAACTGTAAATATGATGGATACTATTGACCATAGAACTGAGGCCCAACACCTTATATGGGCCTAGTCCTGACGGTGACCAAGTTTGAATCATGGTCTAAGGTCATTTCCCAAGCCCATTTGTCTTTGTACGGCTCATTTTCTGAACATTGGAATTTACATTATAGGAAAATGGTTGACTTCAAAATTAGCAACTAAAGTCAACATTAGACCTGATTATGGTCAGTAGGCACGCCGACAGCGGGGCATCGGGTCCTGTGAGAGGCATCCAGAGGATGTGCCAGCAACCGTAGGTGCCCCCACCCTGAGCAGTACCCACCCTATTGCTGCTTGGTCAACTCAGAGCCATGCCAGGATTCACCACAGCAGAGGAGGCAACTGTTTGACCCTCCGTCTGAGTTTCGTTACATAAGCTATAACGTTGTGGGTTGTCCCACCCAGTGTACGTTTGAACCCTCCCAAATAGACACTACCTCTTGACCCCTCTGATCCCCTGACAACCCATTTCTGTCATTGAGGCTCCATGTTTTAGGGCTGTGTGCTAGAATGCAGTATGTGAGTCTGAGAGGTATGCATGTAAGATGCTGGGGTGTGTGTGTGTGTGTGTGTGTGTGTGTGTGTGTGTGTGTGTGTGTGTGTGTGAGAGAGAGAGAGAGAGAGAGAGAGAGAGAGAGAGAGAAAGAAAGAAAGAAAGAAAGAAAGAAAGAAAGAAGAGTGAGTGAGTGAGTGTGAGTGTGAGTGTGAGTGTGTGTGTGTGTGTGTGTGTGTGTGTTTGTGTGTGAGGTCAGCATAAGAGAGCTGGGGGAAATTCTGTATCCACGTTGGTCATGTGTGCACTCTGACCTCATTTTCTGTGACACTTTGTGGCCATACTCTCTGATTCTATTTATTGCAGTGTCTGAAAGGTGTCAAGTTCACACTGCTTCTGGGTGGGCGTAATATTGTGTGCGTGCATATGTATGTGTGTGTGCGTGTGTGTGTGTGTAAGTGAATGTGGTTTGTGCCTGAGCGGGCATGTGATCATACGTATTGTGAACTGTGAGTATTTAAAAGTGTGTTTGTGTGTGTGTGTGTGTGTGTGTGTGTGTGTGTGTGTGTATGTGCGTGCGCTTGTATACTCTATGTATGTAGACATGCATATCTGTAAGGGCCAGTTGATTTTGAAGGACAGGTGTTAGCATTTCCGCTGTTGCCTGAGAATAGCCGTAGCTGCATTCTTTCATATCTCAGCACAAGGCAGGCCACTGACAGTGATGCTTTATAATTAAACATGGGTTGCGAAGGTTCACACACGATACCTTGGCAACAGCCAGGGCATGGCAAAACACACTCCACACAGAATTATAAATCAATGCTGATAACAGGCCGGGGGACCGCTGGTATGTAGATTCCCTAATACTTCGTTCAGCATGTTTCTTCTTATTTGATATTACTTTAGAGATGTTAATGGCTTTAATTTATATTTATTCATGTCTAGATGTATGTGTAGGTTGATGGGCCTAATGGACTAATGGAGTTTACATCCTCTCATATGTCTGCTGTACCACAGTTAGTTGTGGAATATTGTTAGAGATCAATAATAAGAAGATTCTTGAGAGTACTTCTGAAGTTGAAAACATATTTTTTCTGCAAATGAGTGACAGATGCTACAGCTCAATGCTTGTTTTTAGGTCTTAAAGGATGCAAAAGAAATGAGAGAGAGCTAAACTAACCAAGCTAAGCATTCTCTGGGATATTAGGTCCTTGTACATCAAGCTTACTGATTTCACTTTGTGCTGTTAGGAAAAGTGCTCTGGAAGTGCTCTGCACAATGGACATTATTAAATATCACAATGGTCAAGTGTTATTATTTGATTCTCCAGACACACAAAGTGTAAGTGCACCTTTACTAAAAAATAGAGCAAAAAGCCACTGACAATAGGTCTTCATACCTATAATATAATATAATAATAAAAAAATAAGCCAGAACACACAGAAATGTTGTTTATCTCTCTTTTAAGTCAGGTATAATTCATAGTCACTCAAACAATTATGGTTCACTATTAAATGATTAAAATGTTATATGTATATTTGATAATGCAAAATCTTGTGATTTGTGCTTTAAAAAGGCTGGTGACAGTTAAATGTATGAACTTTAAGAATGATCATCCACTAGGTAGGTAGGTTCGGTGGGCTTCGCTCTGGTGTCTGTCTCACGTCCAGTGGCATGTGACGAGAAGACAGATGTGCACAGACACACCCTGTGTGGTTCACAGCAGCACATCTGATGAGTGAGGCTACTAGCTGTGCTTAGTGCTAAAGTGGCCCTCACTATTGCCCACGCGCACACACACACACACACACATACACACACACACACACACATCAGCCTTACTGTGCTGCTTCTATCCCTTTCGGTCCCTTAGCCTTTTTTATGTAAGTGTCCTTTTTAGTCCAGTGAGTTAGTCCAATAAGTTTTGGTATACATACAGTATGACTTTTATTTGCCTATTAACAGTACCAGTGGTGCATATTATGTGCCAGTCTGATTTGATCAGCTTTTGCATCTTACACTCACCAGAGCATGTTCAGCGGTTGGCAGGGCGACAGACATGGTGTCAACCCAAACACACCCACAGTCAGATCCTTTGCCAGGAAGTGCAGCCTCTCAGTTACAGCATAATCACCACACCCCACCCCACCCACCTCACCCACTCTGGCTATGGCGCCCCTCCTGCCCAACGAATTCCCTCTGTACCCACCCTGCCTCCTCCTGCACACGTCCTCTCATCAGCACCCTCCCTGCTCTACAGCCCCTGGACACAGAGTAAAACTCTGCTATAGTTTGGCCATTTGCCAGTGAAGGTCACAGGTGAGTGACCTATAATTGTGGACGTGCACGCAAGCAGACACGTGTGATGGGGAGAGCTATGTGCTGTATCACCTCTCTAACCCCCTCTACCCAAAATAGTCACGCTCAAGGGTACACTGAAGACAAATGTGCTCATTCACATTGTCACAATGGCAGCGGGAGGCCCCAGTGGATAACTCAGCAAGAGGATAAGTCCGTCGGAGAAACAGACGCATCGCAGGTCCTACATTGTATAGTATAGTATGTTGTATAGTAGCCTATAGTACAATGTTGTATTGTATAGTAACCACAAAACATCAGTGTCAATGTCAGAAGAGGTCACTTTAGGATGCTGGACTTCTGTTGTATTGTATAGTAACCACAAAACATCAGTATCAATGACAGAAGAGGTCACTTTAGGATGCTGGACTTCTAGACAGAGTCTAACAGAAAAAGCCATAGACTGGTCAATAAAAAGAAATGATTAAGATGGGCAAAAGAACACAGTCAAACAGAGTAAGACTAGAAAAAAGTGTTATGGACAGACTAGTTTGTGTTCAGATCATAAAGAATATTTGTGAGGGGCAGATCAAATACTGGAGGAGTGTTTGACTCCATCTGTCTAGCATGGTGGAGGAAGTGTGATGCTCTGGTGTGCTTTGGTGGAAATTAACACAGGACACAAAGAATCTTGGAGAAATGAGGCTATATTATTCAAATCTGCAATGCCGATGGAACACCCTGTTGACAACGCTTGACTGGAGCCAGTTCCCTCCGAAAAGAGGCCAGCAGTTGTTTCTTTTAGAAAGGACATAATATGATATCGCTAATCTTTTCTTGATTCAAATCTAGACTCCTGCACACCCTCATACTTAGCCCACTTATTGGAAGGGCCAGAGGAGATGTTTAACAGGCTCAACATTTCACAGATGCGTGATGCCGTTTGAACAGATGCAATTTGCTGCGTGGTCCACTCACAGATTGGCACAGGGGATCGGGTGTGTCCAGATAGCCATCAGCTGGTTTACCAGGTCATTTTACAGTTTTTACCTCCAATGGAAAACATTAGATATATGTGCAAGTAAATGCACACCTTTTGTGATTGTGCAAGTTATATTCTTATCTTTAAGCTTATTATTCAACTCCCACTTCCATTTATTACACCCTCAGCTGTCACAATATTGACTCTATTCTATAACTCATATGTCCTTCTTGCATTCATTATGGGTGATACATTCTCGATAGATGGGCCCATTTCCGTTTTTAATTTATTATTGTTGAAAATTAATTAAGTCATGCATCGTCTTGCCACACATGAGATTTGGTGGCGGTAATGCATCAACTTTTGAAAAATGAGGTTGCTTCAATCTTTGGATCAAGCCGAGTTCAACATAATCCATGATATCAATTCCCGCCATATTGGATTTTATTGATAGGCCTAACAGAAATCAAATCACAATTTTCGTTACAAATGATCTTCAGCCCAATCCTCACAAAAGTTGTATTCCAGCTTTCGATTTGTGAAAAAGATCACCCAATACAGCGACTCGTAATCGTTGGCAAAGCCGTCAAACCAAATCTCAGCAATGCTTTGAAGTATGAAAATTAAACTTGGTAGGCTATTGGGACACAATTGTGGTGATAGTAATCAGTCGTTGTATCATTTGACCTGTCACTGCAATGACTAAAAATGTGTTTTGAAGAATAACTGTTAAAGGGCCCTATTTTGGCCATCAGAAACGGATAAGGCGGAAAGTTTATAGACATTAAAGGTACACTAGGTTTAGGTATTTTTGCCGACTGTAGAGCTTCCTCTAGAGTCGCGATATATTTATATTTCACTCTGCTGTTGTAAATAACAAACTTCTCGTGACTTATCCCCTCTGTACACAATGAAAATGCTTTTGTTGTAGAGGTGAAGGAATAACAACAGGCAAAATCTCCAAAGAGCTATATCTACTGACAAGGTCGATTCACGATTCCTGTGAGATTTGTTCTTGAAGTTGCATGGCTGGTTTTCTCGGTAGCAACTTGCTACGTCTATGATTCCCTTTAACAGCAAGCAGTGCAACTTCAAACAGCGTAGGCTACTGGTATTTTCATAGTCAGCAGCGCATTTGAAGGAATCTGTTTGCACGCCAGACCAGATGGAACAGGGATTCCACTAAACCTTCCTTCACTAAAACCTTTTTGTGACTAGCATAGTAGCCTATAGCCTATGCATCTGCACTCGTCTATTATTTGAACTCATAGGCAAGTAAGTGAAACTTACTGTACTTCACCGTGGTCTCATAGTCAATGACAAAACAGTTCTACAGTTAATTACTTTAACTATTGACTGACAAGGGATTACCATTGAAAACATAGCCTGAAAAAAGTAAAACTTACCCTAATAATGTTTGAATGACTGAATAAAAATCCTAAGGATATTTATCCTGCAGAGGAGTTGCAGCCCATAGTGCCCAAAGTGTTTGCACTGAAAATATAATTCTACCTCGGTCATACTGTGGAAGGCCCCAAAGTTGATACGTGAAAAGTGTAATTGTCATTGGCGTAGCGGACATATGGAATTTCATCTACACCAAAGGTTTCACATCGCATTACTAACCTACAGGTGATTACAACTCTCATGATATATTCAAATCTGTCTATTCTATTACTGTGGCATCAAAATGTTCATATTGCTCTTTCTCTCTCTCTCTCTCTCTCCCAGAGAGAGAGAGTTGTTCAGTTCATTCTTACCGTAAGGATAAACATGAGAATGAGCACATGTGCAGTACCTTAGCAGCATGCAGTATGTAACAGTATATTTTGGTGTGTATGTGTGAGCCAGTGAGTTTGTCTTAGGAATAGCAGGGATCTTCTTTCTCCTGCATACTCCACTGGCACACAGGAGCATAGGGTATTAATAGTGAGTCAAAATAGCATGCACACACAAACACACACACACACACAGAGAGACAGACATAGGGAGAGAGAGAGAGAGCACTTGTAGTGTTTTGCCAGGTGTGGTGTAGGTGCCATAGTCATAAATGTCTCTGTATGCATCATTGCAGCATAAGATGGCTTGTGCATGTTTCCTCTGGTGATGTGTAAATACTTTCACTTTGGGCTCATTCACACGGAAATGCACGCTTGTACAGAGCAGAGTTACAGAGGAAAAAGTGATGCATGGAATGGGAACATTTGTTGCTGTTCTTCCTGCCCACATTGTTTATTTCCTTGTGGCCATGAGCTTAGTCCTCCCTGTAAGTGTGAATGTGTGTGTGTGTGTGTGTGTGTGTGTGTGCGTGCGTGTGTGCGTGCATGCATGTGCGGGAGGGAGAGAATCACTGAGTGAGTGTGTTCTCTCTGTCATTATGGAAAGGCTAAAGAAGGTTAGGTGGCACACTGACAGTGTGTTGGGGCATGTGTGGAGTGACAGCATGTATTTCTCCGTTTCTGATGGCAAACTCTGATTCATTCCAATTCAAGCCAAAAATGCTGCACTGCAACATGTAGCACATCATTTTTCACTTCAATGTGATTTTGACAATGTCTAATGTTTATTTAAGAGATCTGTAAAACAATTTTTATATATTACAATATGCATTTACACATGTAGAAATTATATTTTGATTAGACAAAATCAATTATGACTAGTTATGAAAGAAATCTCAAATGTAATTGATATGTGTAAGAGTTGTACTATTTGCAATCACAATTTCAGATATCTGAAATGCCATTCTTACTAGTCAAATTCCAGGCCAAAATATTAATAATCTGACGTTCCTGATGCTTGTTCAACCTTTCTTTACAGTATAGTTACAGTATGTACTTGCTGCTTGTTAGCTCAGACAGCAAGTCCGAGAGACAGACAGAGCGATTAGGCACAGTTGCCGATGGCCTGTATAGGACAGCTGCCGCTATGACTCACGCTGATTGCATTTGCCTGTCACCAGAGAGGATCATGGGAGAAATAAAAAATGGAAGGGGTGGGCTCAGATGCTTGAGCAGAGCCCACAAGCTGAAGAGCTGATTAAAGTTCCTACTGTGATCTCTGTATCTCCCCACAGAGTATCTCGCGCATTAACTCATATTAGCGTCCTGAGCCCTTTCAGTGAGGCCACCCAGCCTTTGGTAACCACGGTATTTGTTGTTGAGGGTAACAGTCACTGTGACAACAGTTCTCAAAAAAAGTAGATATTTTTTCTGTAATTGGGTGAAAATGCTCTCATTTTTAGAATTGC
>NC_055959.1:28486622-28491622 GCF_018492685.1 Alosa sapidissima
GTGTTGTAATCGCAGGTATCTGTGACCTAACATAGTCAAAACTGCACGAAATTGGAAGTGTAGGATCATTATGACAAGTTTCGTGGAATTCCGTTAATGGGGGGCCACACAATAAATTAATTTATGTTACTATACACCAACTGGCCTGTAGGTGGCCGGAGACAGTTTTCTGTGAATATCTCGAGAACCGTAGGGCCTAGGAGGTCCACCTTTTTTTTGTATGTTGGTCTTAAGGGGGCATGTCAACCCATCCCATTACCACTTATTTCATGTATAGTGCCACCTAGTTAAAAATTAAAAAGCAAAAAATTAGGTGTTTTCATCACAATATCTCTGGCTGACATGGTCAAAACTGCACGAAATTTAAAGTGTAGGATCATTATGACACCCTCCGAATGCATGCCAAGTTTTGTGGACTTTCGTTCATGGGGGGCCTTACAATAAAATAATTTATGTGTACATTTAGTGACCGTACACCAACAAGGATTCCCGGGACACTGAAAGACCGGGGTACACGAAACTTGGTGGGCATGTAACCCCACATGGATAGCATGGAACCATCGTTTTTTGTTTTGATCTGTAGCCCCCCCGCTGTACTGGACCCCCTAAAAGGAGGGTAGGGCAGACATAGTTTTCTGTGAATATCTTGAGAACCGTAGGGCCTAGGATGACCAATTTTTTCCGTATGTTTGCCTCCAGGGGTCATGTTAACCCATTCCATGTGCACTGTATCAAACTGATACACACGCACACACATACATTCACAGTAATCACACGTATGACACATACTCACACAGTAGACATATGTACGCATGCATGCACATGCACAAACACACATACGCAGGCAAACACACAAGCACGCACACACACACACACACACCCACACCCACACACATAAACATAAACGTGTACACGCACACATGCACACAATTCAAGAATTTCTCAGAATTATGAACAGGCAAGATGGGGGTGGGGTTGTATAAAATGATTTTTTTATACAACAAGAAATTTACATGTGAAATCTATGAACTAATCATGTTTTGGTACTTGTTGTCTAGCAGATACCAGTGAGAATTGAGTGTGGATAATGCATAAGACAGTTAGAATCATATAGGCCTTTCAGCGTGATTTATATTTGTGGAAAAAATGTGCTAGACTGGGCGGCGGTCATATTTTGTACCGCTCTGCGGTACATCTAGTTTAAATTTCATTTTAGCCTATGTGTCAGCCACATTTAATTTTATTAGCCTATGTGTCAGCCACATTTCTGCCACCCCTGAGGATGCCAGACGACACCCGGGTTGAGAAACACTGTACTAGATAAATAAACTGGTAGACCCAGAGCCGTATAGATATGGCTCTTGGTAGACCTATGTCATCAGCAATGTGTGCAGTTCAATGTGTGCAGTTCAGGTTCACGAGTTCAAGGGAACGTCAGGCTGCAGGTATAAATCTGATCACTAGAGGTGGCTCTCTACCAGTAATCTTGCTCTCTTTCTCTCTCTCTCTCTCTGTTTCACACACATACACAAACACACACACACTCGTATTTCATATGCATTGTTTCTTTGCTGCAAAGGTGTGATCTTCTCCGTCTCAGTTTCAATTTCAATTTCTGTCTCCTGACAATGTCAACCAGGCCAACATTTCCTGACAATAAAATGAGTAAATGTCCCTTTAACTTGCTAATGACTATAATTTACCATTCACTACTGTCTGGACTAATAATCAGTCCATTTTAATTGAGCTGTTTCTCTGTGTGGGAAATTGATTCAGTTGGTGACAGTTTTCCTTTTCATCTCATAAAGCCACCAGAAGCCACAGTGATTGACATACCAAACATAACATTTGTTAGATGACTTCACTTTAGCAGAACCTACAGAAACCTGTTGGATATGAGGAAATGGGGTATTGTAACATGAGCTCTTGGGGACTTTTTTCAGGCCAGCTGCTCTTAAATTAGGCTACCTGAAAGTTTGTGAAGATGGAACCATGAATGTATGTATATGATTGGCCCTGGAATATTTCCTTGGACACAGGGGGGTCTTGGGGGCAAAAGGTTGAAAATCACTGATATACTGTATACCACTACTAATAATATCCTACTGAACAGCCACGCTGGTGACTAGTCAGCCGAAAAGAGCCTGTGTGAAATTTTGACTATGGGCTCTGCAAATTGCTTTGAGACCATCTATTGTTAACACCGAGTTTCAGGGCAGACAGTTATTTCGCACAGTACACAATGTTTGGCAGTAGACACCTATGGTCATTCGGCGTACCAGAAGGTAGCATGAAATGCTAACTGTGTTTTCATAGCCGTGGATGAATGGATTCATGCGTGACGCAAAATTGTCCAAACCATACGCAATCAATACTAATCAAAGTCTCTCTTTCTCTCTATAGACCCTTTCAGGAGAGTTCCATTATCAGCATCATAGTTGGCCCCACAAGACTTCCGTTTTAACATTCCATATGTTATCTTAATGCAGAGGAAGTAGATTGGGGCCCAAATAGAACGTTCAAGCATTGTTTTTGTTTACCTTGTTGAAAGGGTCCATTTCCCTTTAACTCTCTGTGTGTCTCTACAGGAGAAGCCACCTCCTGAGAAGAAGGCAGCATCAAAAGCGGAGAAAGTGGCAGTGAAACAGCCAGTAATGGAAGAAGGAGAGGGGGTTGAGGGCGATGGAGCAGGAGGAGATGAGGAGGTGGAGATTGAGGAGATCATTGAGGAGTCGCGCGCCGAGCGCATCAAGCGCAGTGGTCTGCAGCGCATGGAGAACATCAAGAAGACCTTCAGCAAGGAGAACATGGAGAAGCAGAAACAGAAGACCCGCGATAACCTGGAGAAGACCCGGCAGCGGACGCGGGAAAACCTGGAGAAGACCCGGCAGCGGACCCGTGAGAACCTCGATAAGACCAAGCAGAACCTGGAGCAGAAGATGGGCAAGCTGGGCACGGAGCGCAAGGAGAAGCTGCGCATATCGCGCGACAAGCTGAAGAAGTCCCTCCACCTGGAGCGCAGTGGTGGTGGCGGGGGGCACCCGCGCCCCAAGTCCACCACCTACCGCGTGCCCCCCTTCACCTTCCACGTCAAGAAGATCCGCGAGGGCCAGGTGGAGCTGGAGAAGGTGGAGGTGGAGCAGGAGGAGGAGGAGGAGGCCAAGCCTGTGGTCTTCAAGGGTGGCCTGGTAGAGGTGGACGAAGAGGAGGCCCTGGAGGTTGAGGTGGAGGAAGGGGTGCTGGTGAGTTTGGACAGCCCAGAGATGGAGGCCGTGCTCGAGGTGGCGGATTCCTCAAAGCTGGTCTTGGTGGATACAGATCTTCCAAACCAGAAAAAGGGGAAATAAGGCGTTTATGAAGGCTATACAGGGCCATTGAGCTTGTGGAGGAAATAAGCAACAAGCATGTGTGTGTATGTTTCTGGGGTCTACACAGGGAAGAGGATGATAAGAGGAAAGATGGTTTGATGAGAGAATGGATGAACTAACAAGTATTATGGCAAAGAAGGCATGGGCATGACGATGGACTCGTACAGCGTTGCCAGCAATTGTGTTGTTTGTCTTCTTTAACTCTGTCATTGGTTTTCACTTTTCTTTTTAATCAGAATCTGAACTGCAGTATGATGAACCAAGGCTGCCATAGACACACAAGACTCTATGTTTGGTTTTAGAATTCAGAGCTTAACCTTTTCCCTTAGTTAATTAGCTGCCTTTTTAAAGGATATAGAGTCTACTTTGAGTGTCATTCTGAGAGTGGTTTGTTAATGGAGTGTGGATGTCAACAGCATTAAGTGTGGAAGTCTGTTGTGAAGTGAGAGGCGAGGATGGGAGTTTCACAGTTTGTGTTACCGTAACACAGGAAGCTATCAAGAGGAGTGAGACTGCAGGGGTTTCTCCAGTCTGATTACGTATCTTCAGAGCTCTGATGCCAAATAGCTTGTCTCAATCCCAACATTGGATGATTGTGCTCATTCTAACCATGCTGATATTCATAACCATAACCTTAAACTAATTTCCTTCCTCTCTCCCATGCTTTTAGCCTTCTATCCCTCACCTAAGCCTCACTGTGAAATACAAATATACCCTGTGTTGGAGATCAAAGTCAAAAGAGAACTGGTGGTGTAATATCATGTTTCAAAACAGGCAGGATAGTGTTTAGATGTGTGTGAAAATAAGGATAAACTTGAAAACGAGGGTTATGTGTTTGAGAATCGATGCTTTATGTACAGTCATGTAAAATTGATTTGGTGTTCAATCTATGGCAGATAAAATGGACTAAATTAAATTATCAGTTTGTATGATCAGAGCATAAGCTTGGCTGGAATCTGATGGTGGAGTACATATTATTCTGTTTTAGACGAAGGTCACCATCCATAATCATTTTTGTGACTGAGTGTGTATGTTTTATAAAGTCAACACTGAACTCATAACTAAATGTAAAAAATGTTTATAAAACCGAGATCACTGTAACAGATCATTAAATGACTACCAGTGTGTAAAATCTTGTCACCTCCTCCTCTTTTGTATTGTGACATTTATTCATTTATCAGAATGGATTTGTATTGCTGGAACATAACAACTGTGGATCTGTGGAACCTCTACAGAAGCTATTTTCAGCATATTGATTTTTGGACGCATTAGCCAAATAGATTTCTTAAAGAGGAACTACCTGCTTACAAGAGATCTTGATGTTGTATGATGGTACGTCTTAGAATGATTAAAGGCCCATCTGTATCATTATGTTATGTTATGTTATGTTATGCTAGAGTCTACACGTGCACAACATGACGCAGTAAAACCATAACTAAACTCACATATATACTATGTAGCTCACCACTGGAAGTTCCAGATTGCAGTACAGTGTATTGCTGAGTAAAAATGAAAGCGTTCATTGGTTCAATGGGTGGGTGGGGTAAGGTGCGCTCGCTGCAGCACAACCCATCAGTAAGTAATAGAGGCTGTAAATATCACACCACGTGTCTGTTATTGATCATGCAAGCA
>NC_055959.1:28494122-28561622 GCF_018492685.1 Alosa sapidissima
AATACACTTGTTGTCATATTCTTGTGCTGAAACAGATTTTGTTTTGAATTTTGTATTATTTTGTATTTGGCTGACCATATATGTGCTGCTAAAAAGAGGACCCCCCGCCCCCCCCCCCAACCATAATTACAAAGTAGTGACCGTAAAACTGAATAAAACATCTGCATGTGCTTTACTGTTTCACACTGATACCAACTGTTGAGTCTGTGGCTTTCAAGTAAGCAGGAACACACATTTTAATTGCAATTTTGGCAGATAAGGGGCTTTAGTCAAGTTAATACGTGGTGAAAGAGGGTTAATATCAACTGTGGAATT
This sequence comes from Alosa sapidissima, assembly GCF_018492685.1. Lineage (NCBI taxonomy): Eukaryota > Metazoa > Chordata > Actinopteri > Clupeiformes > Clupeidae > Alosa > Alosa sapidissima. The sequence continues at coordinate 28,494,438 of NC_055959.1, forward strand.
GTACTCATAGACTAAAAAAATCTCACAATTTGTTTATGTACAGAAAAAATCCTGGTCAACCTCAATGAGCAATAATACAATTTTATATTTGAAGACAATTAACTGAGAATCTTTAGGCCCTGCTTAAATTACTATATTGTCCTATAATTAAAAGTACTTAAGAACCTGGAAGATGGCATACCAGTAAGTATTCATAGATGTTTAGCATGACTATCTGATGACCAAATGTTTAAGTGCATTGCCGTTGACAAATGGGAAATGCCAGTCCAAGCAAGTGTGTGTGGGAATTAGGATTTTGCATTCATCATTGCTCTTTCACCACAGTATGTTATATCAGCATCAGTGTTTTTGAATGTGTACATGTGTACTGTGATTACTTGTACTGCATGCAGATAGATAGATAGATAGATAGATAGATAGATAGATAGATAGATAGATAGATAGATAGAATATATTGGTGCTGGTTAGACTGCTTTTGCAGTTGGCCCTCTGCCTTGGTAGCAATGTTCCAGAGGCAGACCCAATGGAACCACCAATATATGCAGTAACAATGGCCGGATAGAAGATGCCCATGCATGGCAACTATTCTAGAACTGAATGATCAAACTGAATTGAATTCATCAACAATGAAAGTAAAACTTATAAACACACATCCATACAGCTAAGAACGGAAATGTGTGAAGTCACTCAAGCAACCCCAAAAAAGGAACTACAGAGACAGCTTGGTTTAGAGATAGTATAGGCTACTGCAGACATGGGTAGCCTATAAAAGTCAAAGTCAAAGTCAAAGTCAGCTTTATTGTCAATTTCTTCACATGTTCCAGACATACAAAGAGATCGAAATTACGTTTCTCACTATCCCACGGTGAAGACAAGACATATTTTTCCAATTTAAGTCCACAGACAAACATAACATTCAAGTAAACAAAAAAGTAAGTAAATAAGTAAATAAGAGGGCACATATAATAATGAAAAAATAAGAGCAGCAAAATTTGGTTGAAATTGTGCATAGACAGTCAATAAAATACTAGTGCAAAGTCAGGCCAATAAAAAGGCTTGGGTAGTTCTGTTTGACCTAAGTAATAAAGAAGTGGCATAGTGGTGCAAGTTATGTAAGAGCAGCAGAAGTGTTGTGTTTTCAGGACAACAACACCAAGTGGTAAAGTGTACAAGTGTGCAAGTGTGCAAGTGGAGTAGTGCAGGCGGCCATTGTGGGTCCAATGTCCAATGTCCAGGATGTTATGTAGCTGAGGGTGGAGGGGGGAGAGGAGGGAGAGAGTTCAGCATCCTTACAGCTTGGTGTATGAAGCTGTTGGTGAGTCTGGTAGTGCGGGAGCGCAGGTATACTGACATGTTGGAGGTGCTTTAGAAATGTTTTGTTATTGTGCCTGTGAAAAAAGACTTGAAAATTGTGCTTCACATTTTCAGGCAGCCTATCTGAAAGCATACCTACACCTAGCCTGCCTACGAAATCGAGGAAATTGCATGACCTATTCTTAGAGATTGCTGAGAGATTTCCCATGTCATGACCCACAAACTGAACATTGGCTGCTCTCTCAGCAACATAAGTTGTGGGCTTCAAGGAAAGTTTTTTTTTTTTATCATAAGTTGAGTAAGGTAGCCTACTGATTTTTCATATTAGTGGATGTTTTGATAGCTTATTATTGCGATTTTTATTGTCTTATTTGGTTTTTCAATTAAAATGAAAATCTACTTAGCTACACTTAAACAAATCGATGGATGGATAAAGTAGGCTATATAAACAAATTGACCTCTACAATAAAGCAGTGCGTATTTTGCTGACATTCTTTCAATTTAAAAGTTATCTTACAAAAGGCTTAAGGGGGTACAAAGGGCTGAACTCAATAGCCTACTGTCTGCTATCACTGTATTACAGTCCTGATGACGTAGACTCTGCCAGTAATTCAGATGACTTCAAGTACGGCTGTTCCGTGAACTTACACACCCTCCCGCCGCTACACAGCCGAGTTCTATTGGCTTCTTTTGGTTTACAGAGGGAGGTTGACTGAACGGAAAAGCCACATAGGGGTTGGGAGAAAACATGGGCGCTGACAACCCTGCTTGTTTTCAAGACCCGCCCCTAGTGGCAGCACAATTCAACAATTGGAGGAAATTCTGTTATCGTTTCCTAGTGCATGGAGGAAATGTCAGTCAAGTGTAGGCCCCTACCGTGGCTGGCGAGACGGCACTTGCGCTGGGAGTCAGAACCTACGTCGTTATTGAAAAAGTACTCATGAGCTGGGGAAAGAGTCGTCAGTAAAGGCTTATAGAACAATCCATCTGCGTTTTGTGTTGCTGACAGAAAACACTTTTTTCATCCATTCAGCGGCTGCGGTGTCGTGCTGTCGACAAACAGGCTACTTAATTGCGTCAGAAAAGAGACCAGGGAACGGTAAGTGTGAAGTTGCTACAATGTCGCTAGTCAGTGAATAGGCTACATGACTTTAGGAATTTAATAAATTCCATGTATTGAATTGGTCGGCTAGTCACAAGAGCCACACTTCTGATGTGTTATCCAGAAGTTACTTTTAACGTTTAACAGTTGCGGCGTTGGAGGTGTCTTCATGGAAGTTATTGCAACTTTGTAGCCTGACTTATGACGCTGCTGGGCTGGGCAGCGTCGGAGGGTCTTGATTGCAACAACATTCAGGGTTTACTTGTTTACAATGTCTCTAGTGAAAAGTAGCTTAGACCACATTTTCATTAAGACGGCTAGCTTTTCTTTTGAGACCTCGGACAGCATCCAATCTCTGATGGGTTTCCCCATATGCGGGACGTGACAGAGGGCTTCAACTGACCAAATGAAAGTAGGCTTACATCTAGCCTACAGTGTTATGTAAATCAACACAGTAGCCTAACGGTCGCCATGAAATAGGCTACTTAAATGATGGAAAACAATAAGGGTGGAGTATAGCCTACACCTCGGCAGAAGTCACTTAAGTAGGCTATAGGCTATTAACTCATGCAAAAATATGATGTTTGTGTTCCAGCCTACCATGATGCATCTACTTAGCCTAGGCCTAGGCTGCTAATTAATCAAAACTAAAAGGACAGTTTCCACACAGACCTGTATGTCTACCACCCTCGTCAGATGGCACGTGTTGTAGGCTAGGCTATCCCACAGGCATCTTTCCCACCTTTTTGAAGCGTTGTGAGCATTTGGGTGAAAACGGAGTTTCTCTCTATGGTTCTTCCATTCTTACCAACTGGGGATGTCCCCCGAGCTGTTACGTCATCGCTTCCAATATTGGGACAGGGGATGTGTTGGCAGGTGTTCATCTATTCCAGGCTTAGGTTAGCCTTTATTTATATATATATATATATATATATATATATATATACACACACACACACACACATTATTGTTTTATTAATTCATTTTTTTTGTTACCAACATAGATCTCTGTATCTGTGATGCAGATACAACACACACACACACAGTATGCTAAATGGTTGGCTGTTGCAGTTGTTGAACTGAACATTTAGGCCTAGCCTATCATCCACATGATGTTGGTTGCATGACAAGTTTGTGTCAAGATACAGGTGCATCTCAAAAAAATAGAATATCATGGAAAAGTCCATTGCCCTGTGTAGACAAGAGATGAAAGACTCAGGAAACCATTGCCGTTGTTTTGACTTAATTAGCTGAATAGAGATAATCTCGACAGTTCCGTATAATACATTTTTTATTTAGTTAATATTTTGGGATTCTAGATTTTTGATTTCCTCTAGCTGTAAACCGTCATCGAAAACCAATTTAAATTCAATTAAATTTGATTAAAACAAAAAAGGCTTGAAATATTTCACTTTATGTGTATAAGCGTATAAACAAAACTGTATTTCGTTGTCTCTGTACTTGTACTCTGCACAATGACAATAAAGTTGAATGTAATCTAAGTTTTTAAAATCAATTAAGGGAACAAAAATGAACTTGTCCATGATATGTAATATTTTTAGATGCACCTGTATCTGTTCTGGTTCATTAAAGTCTTCCATTCAGGCCACTTCAAGGGAACAGGAAATAGAAATCGCAGGTTTACGGGAAAAGAGACACACCTGGCCTTTGAGACCAGCTGATGGAATTTTGGCTACCTGTCTAATGCGGGGCACCTGTTGGCACAGACTTGTTTTTGTCATGCTGGAATTTGCAATATGTTACTATATGTTAGACACAGGAGGTTATGTAGGAGTACGGTTATGCACATCATTCAACCATCAACTATGATAAAACCATTAACAAGAATATGTGTTGTTTTAGCCCCACTAAACTAGAAACAGAATAACCTTTTCAATAGAGAAGGGAAAAGAATATAGGATGGCATACATTTTCCACAGGAAGGCATTCTCAGGTAGAAATCATAAGCAACACATGTTTTGTCATATATTTATACTCTTTACTGATGTTGTCATTGCTCCTGTGACATACAAGATAGACGAGACAAGACAATGTCATAGATATAATTCATTATACAAGTGTTACAACACATGGGTGGACTTTGTGGTTTGGCCCAAGATTCAATGCAGATCCACAAATCCGAAAACCCATCACATGGTGAAATCACAAATCCTTGATTTCTGCTCCGTTTCAACCCTCTGTGATTCTGATACCATCCTAGCAACAGGATACCATCGTCACAAAATCCTGGATGTTGCTAGGATGATATCAGAATCATAATTTGGTGAAATTTTACAATGTGATGGGTTTTCCCAGATCCCATCACAAATGGGATAAAATAAGTTTATAATTCCCTCAATGTCCAAATCTATCAATTACCATGCCATACAAATTTTAATGGTTCAGTCATACTGAGAACATGTTTGTCTTCCGTCCTACAGTTTGGGCTGGCTATGAAAAATACTTTTCAAAATGCACAGAATGAATGTGTGAATGCCCAAACATTTTGATTTGAAAATACATATTTTACAGGTCTTGGTTTGGGAACCATTTGTGACCCATATCTGATTTGACATGAAATTACTCCCTAAGAACTGTTGACCAAGAATATGTAGGGAACAATAGTTCCATGAAGACTCAAAGCTTTTGCCTTGTACAGTAACTCTTCATAATCCTTATTAGCACAACATTTCATACAATCTCCAAACACAAGAACATAACGACTACTTCTCCCTTGACCATACAAAATCATATGGCAGGGCCCACAGTGCTTGGAACAATAAGGCCTAGCCTTTCACTGTTTCATAGCAAGCCGTTTCCCTGCATTGATTGGTCAACCAGCCAAATGTGGCTGCTGGGAGTCGTGCCATGGTGTTAATTGGTGCCTCCACATAGGGAGGCAGTCTCCGGTTGAATCCTGTTCTAGCCTATGTGGTGAGCGCTTGCATCCCCAGAGAACAGGCTGTCTGTGACTGTTCATTTGGGGCCTACATGTAGCACTGAGATTATTGACGATAAAAGGCCCTGTCATAAAAGGCGATGAACTTGAGATGAAAAGCATGTGTGCTAAATTCACTCTCGACAATTGTAATGATAACCAAAGATTATGGACATTATCTTGCCTAATATTTTATTTGGCCAATGGGTGTCAGAGATTGAACTAATTTACGTGGTACAAATGCATGTCATAGCACACTGCCTGACACTTCCTTTTAAGGGGGAGGAAAGCCAAGAGCTAAGTGTTTTTGTTGGCAGACTCAGTCAGTAGCTCTGGACAAGCCCAGTGGCTGACCCTTCATCCCTGGACCTCCATTGTCTCAGATGACACTGATGTACAGTATATGGATTCCCTGATTTGGGTAGAGTCCCCCATGACATCAGGTTGCAGGTTTATTGACGGGTGAAATTGGTAAACCTCAACCTGCTAGAAGAGCAGGAAGAGGAAGTCTACGTCGCTGAGTGCGATTTACGGGATTGATCAGCTGTGAGAGTGACTCGGCAGGTTTCAGCTCACTCATGGGATGCCTCTTCTAGGGGAGAAGGCAAACCTGCTTCTTTCTCCTCTGGAGAATAGATTCCACTAGAAATGTTTCTGTTTGATGACCGGTTTGGCAGGCAGACAATGAGTTGAAAAGTGGCCCAGGAAAACTGGGTCATATCTTGTAACCTATGTGTGTGTTTGTTGATGGAAGTCCTGTTTAACTTTGAACAAGTAAACCATGGTGCAGACTTGCAAACTCACTTTTCCACAATCACACCAACTAAAACACCTTCTCACCTCAGTGTCTGCCGCCCCAGAATGCATTGTGGTTGTGGTTGGCACTGTGAAGAAGACTCAACCAGGCCCTACTGTGGAACAGTCGACACCGTGAGAAATATCTACAGGAAGATTGGCCAAATAAAATCACAGAGCCAAGGCCATAAATTAGGGATCGACCATCACGCATCGCCCATCACGCATGCACCTCTTCCTCTCCCTATCCCTCTCTCGTGCACTCACATACTCGATGGCATAGCATCCTCTTTGTGACAGGTCCCTTACAAGCACATAGCCCATTGTGTATGCCTATGGAAATAATTGCTATCAGTCAGCTCTTGGATTAACATGATACACAGGATTTACACTTGTGATGCAAGTTGATAGACAATTGTGTATCAAAAGAAGAAAGAAAAGTTAGCATAATTAAATGCTTTTGAATGAAAATTTTCAGCATATCGCCATAGCCTAGGCTACTATCTACCCCCCTTTTTGACAACTGAAATATCGGTTTTACATATCGGTTATCGGCCTCCTGTTTTGGTAATAATTGATATCGGTATTGGCCCTGAAAAAAACATATTGGTCGATCCCTACCATAAATAAATGAGCCGTTGTGCTGTCAACCCAGCATCCATTTGGCAGGTCTTGGCTTTAAGTGGGTATCAACTGGAGGCTTACTGGATATGGCATCCTGTCCAGGTTGCTCATACTGGAACATTGTGTTCCTGTGTAAACTGAGTAGGGTGGCCAGATGCAAGTTGGCCCTTGTTATTATAATGTCCTCAGGGGATAAATGTTCATGGAGAAGCCTCCTTTCATTATCAGTGCTGTGCTTTCATATTGCAGAAGCTTGATTGGGGTGCGGTGTCAGGTGGGGGATGGGGGGTGTTTGGTTTCGTCCTGAAATGAGGTTTAAGATGTCTGTGGTTATATAACGACTCTTGTGCTTTCATCTGGAGGAAGAGGAAGTCCAAGTGAAACTCTCACTGTTGCAGAGAAAAAATGTGTGTTTAATGTGTTTAAGTCAGCATTTAATGTCTAACTATTCATAGAGATCAACAATTAAAGGAACACACTAACATTTGGTGAAAAAAGCTACCGTTTACCCCATAGTTAGGTAAGTGGATACATACCCTTCTCTTCTCTATGCATGTAATAACCTAGTCTGACACTGTTAGCCTAGCTTAGCATAATTCACTGGAAGTGGGTTGCACCAGTTGGCCTATATCTCCCTTTTAGCTATAGGTTAGCTATAGCTAACTTGTATAACCCACATCCAGTTAATTATGTGAAGTCGGGCTAATAGTGTTAGACTGTGTTTGTGCACACACAGAGAACAGAAAGGTATGTATCCTCTCACCTGACTGGGTACCTGTAGATGGCCAATAAGCTCATTTCCCCAAACATTGGCATTCCTTTAAATAATGGGTGCTGTTAGTCATAATATTAGTCACAATATTTACATGTTTTGCCCACAGACTGTGTTTATAAGGGTTTTGCCTGAGAACACCCATAGTAGAAATGGACATTGTGCAGATGTGTTCAGATGTAAGGACTGAAGACAAGGTCTTATGCATTGTTCTCAGTGACGTCAGAATTCCAGTTGGCTCCCACTGCTGAGCACAGAATTAAGCTACCTCACATTAGCCAGACTGTGTTCATAATATTAAGCCTTGTGAGAAGAAGAAAAACTCTAACCACCTCCAGATCTGGTTTCATATGTCAGTGAGGGGGTGTGAGACCTTCATGTCCAAAGTCTGTATAATTTGTGACGATACTGCTGACTGACTACCTCACTGATTGGGCAATTATAAACCCGCTAGTCAGACAGCACTATTTTATGACTAGGCGTGTACAGAAGTGGATTTATGCATCCGTCCATTAAGCACATCCAAGCAGTGTATGAATACCCCACTGTGTTTGTTTGTTTTGGTGTGTTTCTGTGTGAGTGGGTGCGTGTAAATGAGCAGTGTGTGGGGGTTTACTGTGGCTAGTGTTGGGGGAGGGGGAGCCCCACACAGGGGGGCTATGCTCCAGCGTCACCACTGGGGCGTGCAGGAAGTGAGAGGCAGCAGGACACAGACAGACACGGCACGCAGACAAACACAGCTATCAGTGGAGTCTAGGCTGGGACGACACTTGGTCAACCACCAGAAGGGGCGTTGTGTGTCTGATTCACTGTTTCCCGGAAAAGACCAGCACTAAGACACAACTGATGCTTATCTCTCGCCGGCAGGGGCAATATAAGTGATCTATGTTCCAAGCTGTGGCATCGTCATGTCATTTGTATTCACTGTTGCTCTCTGTCTCCCTCTTCCCTTACTCCTCCACCCTCTCTTGTTCTCTCTCATTTTGGTGCTTGTCTCTTTTGGTTCTCTCTCTCTCTCTCTCTCTCTCTCTCTCTCTCTCTCTCTCTCTCTCTCTCTCACCATCCCTCCATCCCTCTCTGGTCCGGGTCACGAGTAGGTCACCATGGCCCAGTGGAATCAGTTGCAGCAGCTGGAGACGCGCTACCTGGAGCAGCTCTACCACCTGTACAGTGACAGCTTCCCCATGGAGCTGCGCCAGTTCCTCGCCCCCTGGATCGAGAGCCAGGACTGGTGGGTACCCGCTCAGCTGGGCAGGCCAGTGCCATCTGCACTGCACGCATACTTAAAGCAGACGTGAAGCTTATAGCAGACGTGAAGCTTTTACCTTTCCAGCGCTACTGCAGCTGAGTGTTTTAGAATGTTTGAGAATATTTCTTCACTGTCTGGTTAATGAATTGAACATTTCTGTAGTGTGCACTGTGCTGTTTCACATAATCTACCATTTGGCAAAATGACAAAGCTGCATAAATAGATCGGATCAGATGATGTGGACAGCAGTCAATAATAACATGTTACATGTAATCTGCAACTAATACTTCCAAGCTGATTTGATCATGTACAGAACAAGTTTGACTGGCATGTGGGTTGTTTACATGAGGTGTTAATGAAAATTAGCTTGGCCAAGGCGGTCCTCTTTGGTCTCTAAAGCTTTTATGCTGGACCCATGTGTATTTACAATTCTTTGCGCTGACTATGCGAGATGAGATGGTCTGTTGTGAGAGTTAAGCAGCTGATGGCCCCTGATGTTCTTTAATAGCCTCTGCAGGAAGAGGAGCTGTGGAAACCGCAGTGCTCAGCCCCTGTTTCACTGAAATTCAGTCACAGTTCTGAAGAAATGCCTCTTAATAAACCATAAGCCCTCCTGGGCTTCACACACACAACCTCAGTTTCCTTTGACTGACTGACTCTTTCTCGTTCCCTCTCTCTGTCTCTCTGTCTCTCTCTCTCTCTCTCTTACTCACACACACATACACACGCTCACACAGAGAGACTCTTTCTCTATCACACACACACACAGACACCACACAGACAGATAAAGCTCACCGTAGAATTTCTGCGGGAGATTTACCTGCACGGGTTTGAACAGAAGTGTATTGTAGTGGGTGGTTTGGTATGTTTAACTAAATGGGATTTCCCCTGAATATGATGGTGGCCCTCTCTCTGAACTTTGCCATGGACCTAATCTTCTAAGATTTGAGGCTCTTTCTTTGTCCAAAACTGAATATTTGTAGTAATTTCCAGTTATTTGCAGCTATGCAACACATTTTTCTGGATCCTCCTAGGCATGTACTGCAATCAATGTGGTGAGAACTTTTACTGCTTTGTTTAATTTAGATTGATATAGTTTCATTCAGTCTTGGAATAGCAACCAACGAACTTCAAAACCAATCCAAAAATATACAGTGGGCAGTTTGGTAGCACATAATCAACATTTACAAGACTAAATTAACTAACAAGGGAGATGATGAGCCTAAACATTCTTTGGCTCTGACCAGAGATAGTACAGCATACGATACACTACAGTAGTGGAGCAGTGCTAGCTAGCTATGTACCCACCCTTATGCATTACAGGTGTACACTTAACTTAAAGTGTAGGTTCAGTGTAAATTGACCCATAGCCCTGTTGTATAAGCTCACCACATTCACCCCATCGGAAAAAGAATGAGGCAATTTGGGACAATGTAGGCCAAGTTATGGACAGGCAGCTTAAAGCAGACCCATGGGGGCAGTGGGGAGTTACTTTCAGTTTCAGTTTTGATGCCCCCATGGGTCTGCTTTAAGCTGCCTGTCCATAACTTGGCCTATGTTGTCCCAAATTGTCTCATTCTTGTTCCTATGGGGTGCATGTGATGAGCTTGAACAACAGGACTATGGGTCAATTTACGCTGAACCTACACTTTAACTTAGTATGAAGGTACGGGACTCGGTAAAGGCCACGTGTTGGAGGAGCCCTCAGAACTGAAAGTATAACTCCAGAGTAAAAACAACCTAGGGTCTATTTAGAGTACCTTACAACTTCAAACTTTTGATTGAGAGCAAAATTACATTAATTGGTGGCGTTTTGAGCAAGACCGTTTATTCAAATCAGTGCTGCACAGATGTTTGTATGAAAGTGTGAAGGATTCAGCCACATCTGCGCAGCGCTGCAAGATCGCCACCAATTAACGTAATTTTGCTCTCAATCAAAAGTCTGAAGTTGTTAAACTACCGTAAATAGACCCTAGGTTGTTTTTACAAGTTGTTGAGTTACACTTTAATAAGCACCCTGACTTGAGCCTTGACTTGTTTACTATAGCACTTGGTAACAAGCCCCAGCGCTGATGTGAGCTCTTCAGATGGCTGTTAACCAAGGCCCCCACCCCCACTTCCCCACCACTTCTGCTCCCATCAACATTGTTGTATGTACAGTATGGAGCATGATGTAGCTGATAACTGTAACAGCTTAGAACGCACTGGACTCAAGTTTGATTCCTGACCATCACACATTTCTGTCATTCACGTTGGATAACAGCATCCACCAAATACCTGGCCTTTACCTTTCCCTTTACCTGTCCTCCCTTTCGTCTTCCCAAAGGGCGTACGCGGCCAACAAGGAGTCCCATGCCACGCTCGTCTTCCACAACCTCCTGGGAGAGATCGACCAGCAGTACAGCCGCTTCCTGCAGGAGAACAACGTGCTCTACCAGCACAACCTGAGGCGCATCAAGCAGCACCTGCAGAGCAAGTACCTGGAGAAGCCCATGGAGATCGCCCGCATCGTGGCGCGCTGCCTCTGGGAGGAGCAGAGGCTGCTTCAAACCGCTACCACCGCACAGCAGGTCAGACGCACGCACGCGCGCACGCATGCACGCACACACGCGCACGCACGCACGCACACACGCGCACATGCACATGCACATGCACATGCACATGCACACGCACATGCACATGCACACGCACATGCACATACTTCACTGGCCCACAACCATAGATGATGGTGATCGTTGTATTTGGGTTCTCACACTCTGTTAAGTATAAGTATAAGTATAAGTTCTCACACATACACAGGCTTGCATATTTAAACATGCAGATAGACTTCATCAATAAGAAGTACAAGGTGCATCATGAGCAGAGACTCATCACATATCTAAACGTTGCAGTATTGCACGATTGGTTGCCTATTGTTGTGGGAAGCTTTGGTGTTAGTCTGAGGCTCTGGCTGTACAGATCAAGCTGACCTGACCTGACCCGCTCCCCCTGCCCAACTCTGTCTGTCCACAGGATGGCCAAGCAGCCCACCCCTCTGGTACCGTGGTGACAGAGAAGCAGCAGATCCTGGAGCACAACCTGCAGGACATCAGGAAGAGAGTGCAGGTGAGTTGCCATGGTAACCAGATTGCAAAAGCAAAAGACAGATGTTTGTAGCGTGTCCTGGCAGTCTTTTCAGATGGTCATCCAAGATAAAAGCAATTACAGCGTTCGTGAGTGTGATGCCTGTGTTGGTCACTTCCCTGTCTTGCTGCGTTGTTACCGTATTGCCACTTTATCCTAGAGTGATGGGAAGAGGTTCACTGGAAACTCCAGCATACATTTTATCTCTGTTTTTTTATCGTTATTTATTGTTCTGTGTTTTGTTCTATTGTGAAATGAAATTGCCACTTTATTGGACACAATTGAAACCAGTTACAGTAAAAGGAGAAGTAAAAAACAAAACACATACATACACAAACACAAACACAAACACAAACACAAACACAAACACACACCACACACTTGCTTGCTCTTATTTCAAAACAATACAAAAAAACAGGGCTCCACCTCTTCAAGAGTGTCTCCCTGCGCAGCCTCATGTTGCCATTCCTTTAGTGGCTGACACTCCTCTGTGCGCTCAAAACCCTTGGGGACAACTCCCAATAAATATAAAATAATCAAATCAAGTCAAATATCATTCACGGCTAAGTAGATATCATCCTAATGTTTCTTCAGCTTCTCACAAGAACAAAATGTACGGGCAACTTTTGAATCGGTTTCCTCACAATTCCAAAGACTAGAAATAATTTTTCCTGTGGAGATATTAAAGCACCAATCCATATCTCTGACCAATCCATATACCTGACAGACCCCATCAAATTATTTGGTCCATACTTCAGCAGTGATCTGAAAAGGGACATTAATACCAGCCACATCATGAAAAAGGCCCAACAAACACTGTACTTCCTTCCAAGTTCCATGTCAACAAAGTCCTGCTGGTACACCTCTATAAAGCCAACCTCTGACTGTCCGGTATGGGAACAAGCAAAGAATAAATTGGAGCAGATTTTCACCAAAGCTGCCAATGTAATTGGTTGTGACCTTCCCTCAATTCGCCCTTTGTACACAGAACACACCTTTAAACGTGCAAACAACTCCTACTTATTTTCCTCACTTTTTTCACTGGGCTGAGCAGCACCAACACCACCTGAATGATCAAGTTGAAGCCCCCAAAATACTGTTCCATTGCAGATGAAGAGAGAATTGTATTTGTTTCCTCATGCTTACTAAAGAGCTGTCTAATTTGTAGAAACCTGAAGAAGTCCGTATTTGGAAGTCCAAAAACTGGGTTTATTTTTACTTAATAGAACTAGCTGGTGAATATGAGTAAGACTATATCTAGCCCAATGTTTTAAAGGTGCTTTAGAGCGATGCCACGCATTTTTTAGGTAAAACATTTTATGTCACTTACTGCAAACATCACCTAACCAACCGCTAGCTGTCTGTGTCCTGAATACACTGTAAAAAAACACAATCTCCGTGGACAGCCCAGGCTCCAAAAACGGCAACAAAAACAACCTGGGCAAACCTAGCCCATAAAAACATAACAAACTGTTCCAGCAAGTCACAGACGAGATGTGCATTTAGGAGAGTGTCAATTGCACGGGAGCAGCACAGGAGGGAGGGGGAGGAAGTAGCGAGCTAGCTCTCTCACTGTGTGTTCACTGTGTGCTGCTGAGTGTGTTTCACTAATTCACGGATTGGGATAAATGCAGAGACCAAATATCCCTCACGGGATCAAAAGAGTATATATACTTACTATACTTATACTTAGAAGTGACGTTACCCAGCATCGCTTAGAGCACCTTTAAGCCTCCAATTGTAGTGGTGTAAAATTGTTGATTGTGGTTAAAGTTGATAAGTAGATAAGTAGTTTGTGCTTTCTCTGTATTTCTGTCCTTATGTTTGCCTTACATGATCTCAAAGATATATTTGAGAATAGTATCTGTGCTTTATATTCACGTTTATGCATATCTAACCACCTAGTTAAAAGTATCGTTCGTAAGCTAAGCAAGCATGGGGCTTTACTTGTGCAGCCCAAAAATATATTTTGAGGCTCAAGCAAACCCTCCATCAGATTTAGAGAGCTGTAGAGTCTTGGAGTCTTATTTCGGGTCTCTTATCCTGCCAAATAAATCTGGAATGCAAGCGATCTAGTGTTGATCTTGGTACAGATATAGGGAACATCTGTAATGGCTATGCAAGCTTTCAGCTCCACTTTTCTAACATTAAGTTGTCTTGCTTATTGACAGTTGACACTAATTTGAGCAACAGTGGTTCTCTTGTCTAAGCATTGTGTTTTATATATAAGCCCAGACAGGTGTGGTTGCTGCTTGTGATTTGAGGGTGTGGGTTGTAATGCAGAAGGTGTTGTTGGTGTTAATTTTCCTTCTCTCTTTCAAGGACATGGAACAAAAGATGAAGATGCTGGAAAATTTGCAGGATGATTTCGATTTCAACTACAAGACATTGAAGAGTGCTGGTGGTAAGCTGAGCATTATGTGCTTATCCATGGAACTCATCAGGATATTAGCAGTTAACACCCATACCGCATAAAATGGAGGCTTAACCACTCACCACACAGTTTTTTTCCACTCCGTGTGTGTGTGTGTGTGTGTGTGTCTGTGTAGAGCTGTCCCAGGACCTAAATGGGAACAGCCAGGCAGCAGCCACCAGACAGAAGATGGCCCAGCTGGAGCAAATGCTTAGTGCCCTGGACCAGCTCAGGAGGGTAGGCCACCACCCTACTCATTCACCTTCTCTCTCTCTCACTCACTCACACTCACTCACTCACTCACTCACTCACACTCACTCACTCACTCTCACTAGCTAGCTACAAGCTATCCCTTTGTTGTTTTTCCAGTAATGAATAATGTAGGAGATGCTCTTAGTCAAGTGGACTGTGAGGGGGGGCTCTTTGTGTGCACATGGGCAGTCTATGAGAGAGAGAATGTGCATGCATGGCTTCCTCTACTCTTTTTTTATCTGCTCACGCTACTTTGCTCTGTGTGAACCCCATCTTTCCACAGCAAATCGTGACTGAGATGGCAGGGCTGCTGTCAGCCATGGACTTTGTGCAGAAGAACCTGACGGATGAGGAGCTGGCCGACTGGAAGAGGAGGCAGCAGATCGCCTGCATCGGAGGCCCGCCGAACATCTGCCTGGATCGCCTGGAGACATGGTACCTGGCCACAGACACACATACAGTACCCTCCAGAATTATTGGCACCTCATGCTAAAGTTGACTAAAATCTGGTATAAAAATAATCTGTTGGTGATTTATGGTGATGTGTAATCTCACCATGAAAACAAATAGGAAAAATCCAACCTTGAAGGGAAGCACATTTGTTTTGAGAAAAAGGAAAATCTCATAAAGAAATAAATGTTTTTAACAAAAACACGTTGCTCACTATTATTGGCACCCCTGCTTATTATACCTTCTTAATCCTCCGTTTGCCAATAAAACAGCTTGTAATATTCACCAATGACACCCCATAGAGTTGGAGAATACAAAGCAAGAGATTTAAGACTGTTCGTCTTTACAAAATCTCCCCAGATTGTCCAGATTCCTAGGTCCACACTTGTGCATTCTCCTCTTTGACACCCCACTGTTTTTCTATGGAGTTTAAATCAAGAGACTGATATGGCAATGGCTGAAGCTTGATTTTGCATTCAGTAAACCATATTTGTTTTGATTTGGACGATTGTTTTGGTTCATTGACCTGATGAATGATCCAATCATGACCAACTTTTAGTGTCTTGTCAGAGATTGACAGATTTCCGTTGAAAATGTTCAGGTCTTTTCTTGTTGTTCAGGATACCATGCACCAGGTTCCCAAGGCCTTTGGGAATAAAAACAGCCCCACAATAGCTTAGTGCCTCCACCATAATTCTCATTAGTCATGGGGTTCTTTTCAGTATAGTCATTCTTCTATACAGTATATGCCAAACACACTAAACGTGTTTTTAGCCAAAGAGCGCAATTTTCATTTCATCTGACAATAGACCACACTGCCAGATAAAGTCACTACCATTTAATAACTCCTGCTGTTTACATTGGTAATTAAATGACTGGACAGGCTGTTACCTAGCATCTAATCTATTAGCAATGAGGTCACTGTGAGGAACCCAAGATGACACCTTTGTCTGTAACTTTCCAACAGTGGTTCTTATGGAATTTTTTGCCTATCTTACCATCCTCCATACTGTGCGTGGGGGCAAGATAACCTTGGGTCTTTGTCTAAGCATGTTTGTCACATTTCCAGTTGATTAGAACCATTTAATCATTGTTTTAACTGTAAATATTGGCATTTTCAACAAAGTACCTAGTTTGTATAGACATTCCCTGACTTACAAATGTCAACACACTTTCTTTTTCTTTAAATTTAGTGTATTCTCTTGTCTTTCTGATGTTGAAAGAGGATTTAGCCTCTGTCTCACTTTATTTTCATACCTTAGTGAAAACTAAAGTCCTGAACTACTTATGAAAGTTCAGACACTCTGATTAACTTGAATAAGTTGAAATTAGATAGGAAAATGAATCTGGTTTTGTACATAAGATTTTTCTAGGGGTGCCAATAATTGTGAGCAACGTGTTTTTGTTAAAAATATTTATTTCTTTATAACATTTTCCTTTTCTCAGAATAAATTTTCTTCCCTTCAAGGGTGGATTTTTTTTCTCATTGTTTTCATTTTGAGAGTACAATGAATCATCAAAAGATTATTTTTTATACCTGTTTTTAGTCAACTTTACCCAAGGTGCCAATAATTCTTGAGGGTACTGTATACAGTGTATACTATTTTACCTGGCCCCACACACACACACACACACACATACTATTAACCCTCCTGTTGTGTCCGTGGTCAAATGTGACCGATTGACAATTCTTTTCTCTCAAACATATTGTTAAACTATTCTGACTACCATGAGGCCCCATGATTTTGTTAGCACAGGCCATCTGAACACACAAAACAAATTTTGACCATTTTTATAACAATTTTAGTGTTTTATTTAACTTTATAACACTAGAAATGAATGGGTGAAAAAATGGTCAGTGTATACAGTTGAGTCCAGACACATACCTATTGGTCAGATGGACTGTATGTGTGCATCTGTACATTAAAACACACACACGAACACACCCACACTCCCCCTCTTTGCTTCTATGCCAGCCCCCATTGGAACCTTTCCCCAGTAGAATCTAACCCTTTTTGACTTGCATGAGCCTGGTTCAATGAGGCCTGCAGGCCATGGAACTTCAAAACTGGCTATATACAATAGAACAAAAGTTGATACAAAGGTCATACCATATGTGTTACTATGGATTTATAACAAGTTATAATGCAGCGGTCATTTTTGACCGGGAACACAAAACTAGTAAACATGAAACGAACACAACAGGAGGGTTAAGTTTCCTTGGTGCCCCAATGAAGTCACTTATTTTCTGTTTCTCTCACACACGTCTATATACTGATAACATAATATTTGAAGAGTTTGTATGTAAATACCACTCCACACACTGAACATGACAGAGTGAACCATTTAAGGGCCTCTCACAACAGGTTGTCTTTTGTTTTCCATTTACTCTGCTTGCTTCTGCGCATCTCTCTCTTTAATGAGCATTATTAACATGGCCGTTTACAATACCATTTGGGCTGAGGAAATGGCTCAGTGTGGTTGGAGTTGGGGGAGGGCAGTTCTTGATTCATGTGGTGATTTACTGTAGTAAAAGGGTTTTAAACGTTAAATGTCTCTTCTCTCCCACTTTCTCTTTGACCAGGTTCACGTCTCTGGCTGAGTCTCAGCTGCAGATTAGGCAGCAGATCCGTAAGCTGGAGGAGTTGCAGCAGAAGGTGTCCTATAAAGGAGACCCCATCATCCAGCACCGGCCTGCACTGGAGGAGAAGATCGTTGACCTCTTCAGGAACCTCATGAAGAGGTCAGCAACACCGCACTGCACACACGCGTCTGCACGCACCAGTGGTGTGCGGGTCTGGACACAAGTGGCCCCCCTCGCCCGATATTTTAATCAACCTGACCGCTAGCCTGGCGGGCCATCCTATATCATTGAAATGTATAGTCTGGAATCGAACCATTCACCTCGCTTAATCCAAGGGGCGGGCAGAGAATTGTCTTTCAAACTGCCTAGGCATGCAATAGGCCAACGCTACGACCATATCCGTATCCGGTCGGCAAAACGGCAAATACATCCTTCTTCGAAAGTAATGACTTAAGTGCATTGTGTTGCTCAACTTTCAAAGAAAAGCACAAGTCCAACTCCTCCAAAGTTGACGCCAACGCCGATTCAAACAATCGCTTTTCGTTCGCCATAGCCACCTTTCTTGTTGTTCACAGTTGCAGGACTGTCGCTATCCTGTTAAGCCCGCCTTAAGACTCTCTAACAAAATAGAGCGCTGTGATTGGATGAAGTCCACGGCGTCAGCCAATAGAAATCCCTATGGTTTGATACTAGACGTACAGGCTGAGCAAATTAATTTGCCGCCGCTAGGGTGCGTCTAGATTTCTAGGCTACCTGACCACAACTCGAACCGCGAATATTAATGAAGACAAAATGATACCCGATCCACACATCCACGATGTGTGCTTTTGGTTAATGTAGCCTAACACGCAGTGTATCCTTATTGAGCTATGTAAAACTTTTACATAAACAAAACAGAAAGCCCCCCTAATCACGTCAGCGGTGCCTGCAGGTGTAAGGCTGTACGCACTAGCCTACCATCAGGCTACAAGGAGTGAGAGAGAATTCCCCTGTGTGTCACTCCAAGTTGGCCAACCATACCACCATGCACCATAGGGCATCTGTGGCCTACTAGTAAGGGAATCGGACTTGTGATGGGTGGCAGGTTCAATCCCTGACTGGTAGGAAAAACGTGGGTGGGGGGAGTAATTAAAACAGCTCTCCCACATCCACATCCATGGAGGAGATGCCCTTGCGCAAGGCACCTAACCCCCAACTGCTCCCTGGGTGCCAGATTAATAGCTGCCCACTGCTCCGGATGTGTAGGTGTTCTCGTAGTGTGTATCTGCTTGGAGCAGTGTGTACTGCTCCAAGTGTGTGTGTGTGTGTGTGTGTGTGTGTGTGTGTATGAATGTGTGCTCACTACACCCGGATGGGTAAAATCGGGAGAACACATTTCCTCACAGGACATCCCCCCCCCCCCCCCCCCCACCCCTTAAAAAAAAAAAAAAAAAACAATTCCAGACTCTTCACTGCAGCCTATTATTAGCTGCATGACAGTAAGCCATTTCTGTAAAAGAAACTAATTAATTTGTGAAACTTTATGCAGCAGAACTACACACAGCTGAGCATGCAGGAGAGAATGTTTGCGCAGGAATGAGAATGAGCGCGCACGCACACACACAGCAGCAGTTAAGGGACTTGCCACTGTTGTTGGCAACCAGCTATTAGCTAAATCACTGACAAGACTCAAGGCTTTTGATAACAGAAATTACAAAGGCAGCCAAGGCAAAGATGGCGGTGTGTAGTCTGTGCAGCATAATATTTATTCCTGTAGGCGCCCTTTACCCATAACATCCCTTATCAAATGCCCACGACCACAAAGCGTTTAACACTGGCTGTAGGGTAAACGTTTAACATGGGCTACTCATGGCCGCTCTGCTGACGAAAGGTGGTAAAGTATCAGCATTATTTTATTGAGTTACTGCTCATTTGGTCTTGTGCCAAACCATAAAAAAAAGCTGCTCTACTGGTCAGTCCGCATATAAAGCAATCTATTGCTTGAGGTCTTGGAATTCCGCTTGAGGTCTTGGAATTCCACTTGAAGTTACTCAGTTAGGCTGGGAGGGTTTACCAGTGCCACATTTGTGATGATGAGCCATGTTGGTTGTGCCTGTTTTGTGGCTGTCATACTTTTTAAATGGCTTCAAAAGAAGTGCATAGAACATAACCAACAGCTGTTATCTTCTTTAAGAACCTCTCTAAGATACTCCACATAGGCTACTTTGCTTTTCCAGAGGAGTGTCTTTGTTAGTTTAAATTCTCGTGTCTCCAGCTTCTGTACCGTCTCCATCTTCATCCTTCCATCACACCTAGGTAGCCTATGTGGCAAGTTCATGCTGCATCCATTGAAGTAATTTAGCCAATGATCTCTTTGAAAAGCAATTATTTAATAATTGATAATTAAATGTTGATGTTAGCCCTCTCGTTATACATTAAGTATTTTGTAAAAATATATATTTCACTAATTGTAAATTACCCGCCTGCAAATGACCCGCATATCATTAAAAATATTTTTTTAGGACTGGTAAGCGCAGGTGACTGTGCTCCGCAGGCAACCGCTCAATTTAGATCAACCTGCGCACCACACACACACACACACACACACACACACACACACACACACACACACACACACACACACACACGTACACACACACGTACACACGTACACACGTATAGGGTTGCACTGATCCAATTGAAATCCACAAAACTAAATGCTTGTTTTGTGCTTGATGTGTTTTCCTGCAGTGCGTTTGTGGTCGAGAGGCAGCCCTGTATGCCCATGCATCCTGACAGACCATTGGTCATCAAAACAGGCGTCCAGTTCACCAACAAAGTCAGGTGAGAAAAGGATACATGTGCAGGTGCACATCCATACAGACACACAAACACACACCGGTTTCTGATTTTGGATCTTGCTTTTCAGATTACTGGTGAAATTCCCTGAGCTTAACTACCAGCTGAAAATCAAAGTCTGCATTGACAAGTAAGTTCAGATTCATTATCTGTCCATGTTTCTTCGAAGGATTGTTTTTGTCATAATCTGTAGAGAGCAGCCGGTAACAACATAACAGAACTGCTTTTTGTTCTTTTGCAGAGAATCAGGAGACGCTATTCGAGGGTGAGTCTATTATTGTGTACACTGTGTGCTGTGTTAAGTAAAATAAAACCACATCCTCTGTTGAGCAATCCAATTTTATGTGACCACGTGCGCTGCTGTCTCAAATGTCTCAATCAGATCCTCTACCCACACGTTATACTCTCCCCTGCTTCTCTTCCTGCTTGCGTTCTTTATGCATGTATTGCGCAAGTGTTCTACTTGGACTCGCACAGCGCCCTTGGTCCACACAGCTTTCACTGCGCTACACACTGGCTTGCGTGGAGAAGTGTGTGCGCTTGTGTCCTACAGTATGACCTGTCCTCCATATGTGTACAGATGTGTCCAGGAGCAATGCACTTAAATGAGGACAAGCAGATTGTGTGGAGTGCGGTGCCTTATTTCTGTGCGTTTTTTATGTCCAGGTCACGTAAATTCAACATCCTCGGCACCAACACCAAGGTGATGAACATGGAGGAGTCCAACAATGGCAGCCTCTCAGCAGAGTTCAAACACTTGGTGAGTGAGAGATGGGTCAAGTGCATTGTGGGATTGGAGTCAAGATGGGTCAAGTGGAGTCTTAGAGGGGGCACTACAAAACTCATAAGCTAGCATTCATAAGCCCTGAATGTTCACTCAGAATTTCGTCACTCCTTTCTCCACAGAGATGTTCAGCATTGCCTCATGGGAGTTGTAGTTTTAAAATGGTTCCTATTTCTCTTTCTCTTAGACTCTTCGGGAGCAGAGGTGTGGCAACGGAGGGAGAACCAACAGTGATGTGAGTGTGAAGAACATCCCACAATCAACAAGTTCCCGCAGGTTTTTTTTTCCTCTCTTTTACCAAATACTGTATGACAACATTATTTGACTTCTCCTCCATTTATTTCACTTCCAGGCCTCACTGATAGTCACAGAGGAACTTCATCTCATCACTTTTGAGACAGAAGTCTACCACCAAGGACTCAAGATCGACTTGGAGGTCAGACATCACTAAATACCTGAACACCAATTCCCTACCTAAACACTCCCTCCCACCAACCACTAAAAACATATTCCATATATTCTGGAGCTGTCACACACACACACACACACACACACATACACACACTAGCCAGCACATAATGGGTTGCCTGCCTTTTCATAAACACCCTGTGCACAGGGACCAGGATACTCTATCTAACCGTCTGCCTAAGAGGTACTTCATGTACCGTAATTAATGTCCTCCATGTGGTCCCCATGCCCCCCCGCACCACACTGCCTGAGCCTCACTTCAGCGCTAATGAGAGCAAGTCAGGAACATGGAGTCGGCCTCAGTGGGCCTTCTCCACAGACAGCACGCTCTGCCCATTAAGGTGCGCTAACATACTAATGAGCCATTAGGCCGGAGCGAGGTCTCTGATTGGCTTGTCCCGCAGAATGCCAATGAGGTCATAATGGCAGCTTATTGCCATGGGTACCCACTGAGCACATCCTGTCTTCAGTATCACCGGGCAACAAGGCACTAATTGTGACTACTCTGATAATCTCAGTCTTAAGAGCAGATATAGAAATGTGTGTGTGTGTCTGCGTGAACGTTTCCTGCGCAGGAAAGTGCTACCCCATGGGGTGCTTTTTATGGCCTTGCTGGCGGTACATTTTGGATGGTAATTAGAGCTTTCTCACCAATTATGTGTCCTCCCACAGACTCATTCTTTGCCCGTGGTGGTCATCAGCAACATCTGCCAGATGCCAAATGCCTGGGCCTCCATCCTGTGGTATAACATGCTGACCAACCATCCAAAGGTGAGCAGGCCCACAGCGCCCCCCACTGGCTGTACACAAACATATCATAAGACATGTAAACAAATGTATCACAAGACATGTAAACAAACACACATGCACACTTCAGGGTGCTGTCCCTATTCCAGTGAACATTCATATCAAAACTACATACTACATGCATAGCTCTCCCACGCTCTCTAACTCCGCCCTGCCCACTCCTGACCTCCCCACCCCTCTCTGCGTCTACCTCTCTGCGTCTGTCCAGAACGTGAACTTCTTCACCAAACCCCCCGTGGGCACGTGGGACCAGGTGGCCGAGGTCCTCAGCTGGCAGTTCTCCTCCACCACCAAGAGAGGCCTGACCATTGAGCAGCTCACCACCCTCGCAGAAAAGCTACTAGGTATGTGTGCGTGTGTGCGTGTCTGTGCATGTCTGTGCGTGTGCGTGCGTGCGCGTGCGTGTGTGTGCGTGCTCGCGTGTGTGTGTGTGTGTTTCTGTGTGCCTGTGCGTGTTTGTGAGTGTAGGAGTTCATTTTTTGAATATATTTTATATTACTGGCGACAAACAAAAGATAGACCTGAGTCTTTTAGAGAATTAGTTCTTCAATTTGACATACTCTGGTTGTGTTTAAGGGGCAGCCTGCCCCCCGTTCATAAATTAGGAAAGCTAGAGGCATGATGAGACCGATCCTATACCATGCTTAACTGTTATTACAGGAAAATCTCACATACTTGAAATGTTACAAAACAATGACTTTTAATACAAGTTTCTCTCTCCCTCAATCTCTTTCTATCTCTCTCTCTCTCTCTCTTTCTCTCTTTCTCTCTCTCTCTCTCTCTCTTTCCTTGCTTTCTCACTCCTTCACTACAGGTCCATGTGTGAATTACTCCGGATGTCAGATTACCTGGGCCAAGTTCTGCAAGGTGTGTCTCCATGGCAACCCTGCCTGTTCTATTTCTGTTGCCCTCAAACATACGTTGTGTTGTGTTGTGTTCTATTCTATTATTCTAAAGTCATGTCCTGCACTGGAAGAATCTTCTAGATGTTGCTGTGTGTTGTATGATTGTGCTCTGTCTCTCTTCCTATTGTTCATTGGTGCACAGGAGAACATGGCAGGGAAAGGCTTTTCCTTCTGGGTGTGGTTGGACAACATTATTGACCTGGTCAAGAAGTACATCCTGGCTCTCTGGAATGAGGGGTGAGGAATATGTCTTGTGCATACAATTAACAGCACACAGCGGTTATAACTACATGAATCAGTCATTACCATAGACACATTAATACATTCACAAATACTCAATACAAAGGCACAATGCACATGCAGTTAGAGCTACAGGAATCAGCACATTACCATAAACTAATGCATGCACATTACCATAAACTAATGCATGCCCAAATA
Source organism: Alosa sapidissima (assembly GCF_018492685.1). Lineage (NCBI taxonomy): Eukaryota > Metazoa > Chordata > Actinopteri > Clupeiformes > Clupeidae > Alosa > Alosa sapidissima. The sequence goes on from NC_055959.1 coordinate 28,518,294, forward strand.
CAACTCGCAGTAGACATGCAGGCGTAACTTACTGACGTTGTCATACTCAAATTCTAGGCAGAATATGAGTCTGATACTGCTCCATTGGGACGTAATTATGGGGCGTGTTTCAACCGAAACAGGGGGGGAATGCCTCTGCACTCAATTGGATAGACCTAACCGATCAGAGCAACGGAATAGCTTACTGTGAGATGTACTGTAGGAAGAACACACAAATGCCTTAACATTGTTTTCTGGTCTTTTGTAAAAGTTATTGTGCCGTCAATATCTCCTACAACACTCGTTAGCGAAATCTTAGAGATACGTATCAGGGTAGGCTTACAGTAGGAAAAACTGATATTTCCCCTCCGTTTTTAAAAATAATTCAGTTGAACACCGTTATGCCACAAACATGTTGGGGGCTGGGGAAGGCTGTCTCAAATCCCTCGAACAGGGGGTCAATCAGAGATTACAGACGAACAAGGGAACAACATGTCACAATGCAACACGCTGTTTTCCCTTGATGAAAGTGAAACCATGAGTTTTCCCACATCTCAACTTTGGCCAAAGTTTTCAGAAATAATCATTTTCAGTGATAAAAACTTAATTAAAATAATATGAATTTTCCATATGGGGTCTTAGAAGACATCTGTCTTCTTCTAGCCAAAGCGTTTTTTTTTTTTGCAAACAAAATCAACCTTAGCATGCTCAGATGACGTGATAGATGAGGCACTGTTGCTCACCTGTCCTTCATCGTAAAGCTCGATTTGATTGGTCCGAACAGCTCTGGTTCGAGCATAGTTGCTCCACAACGGAGCAATGCCAGACCGAACTTCCCGACCTCAAATGTTGTAGGCGGGGCTAACTTCGGCTGGCACCCAGGCTAGACGTAACTATATGTACCAGATAATTACCAGATACACATTAACAGATGTAGAAATACATGTATAAACTTATTTGTTGATTTACACAGTGATTCTTTATGACTGCCGCTAGCGTAGCTTGGTTAACGATTCCCGGGACACCGAAACACCGGGGCACATGAAACTTGGGAAACTCGGGATGTATGCCCCACTAGACTTTTACGAAAAAAAATATTTTGTTTGGTCCCTGGGGGCCACTACATCCACCCCCACCCCCCGCGCCAAAACCTCAAATGCAGTTTTTCCTAAATAACTACCTGAACTGTGGCACCGAGGATGACTAAATTTGTATGGTATGTTGCTCTCAAGGGCCTGCATCAACCTAGCCCACAACCTAGCCCTCATTTGTGATTTGCACTCCCCGGTAAAAAAATAAAATGCTGCTAAAAAATAAAAAATGTTATACTGCTTTACTGCTTTAATTGCCCCTATCTTTAGTTAAGATGTTCTGAACTGCACCAAAATTCATGTGTATGATTAACCTGACATCTCTGGGAGTATGCCAAGTTTCGTGGAATTTCATCCACACACAAAAGTTGCAAGAGTACGGGATGGAATAGGGAGATGGAGACAAATTGACAAGCGTGATTTATTTTCGCGGAGAGAATGTACAGGACTGAGCGGCGGCCCTATTTTGTATCGCTATGCGGTACATCTAGTAATAGATGTGTGGTAACACATGAGTCACTTTGGTCACCACATACCTGTACACAGACACACACCCCTAAGTCTGTATGTGTGTGTGTTTGTGTGTATGTGTGTGTCAGGTACATCTTGGGGTTCATCAGTAAGGAGCGTGAGCGGGCCATCCTGAGTCCCAAGCCCCCCGGCACCTTCCTTTTACGCTTTAGTGAGAGCAGCAAGGAGGGAGGCATCACCTTCACCTGGGTAGAGAAGGACATCAGCGGTGAGTGTGTGTGTGTGTCTGTGTAGGATGGACATTGAGTTGAGGGTTAAGAGTTGTGCCATCTCTGAATATGGGGATTGGGTATTTGACTTATGGAGTTGGACCGTATATTGCATATTTATATGTTTGTGTGTGTGTGTGTGTGTGTGTGTGTGTGTGTGTGTGCAGGCAAGACTCAGATCCAGTCCGTGGAGCCCTACACTAAGCAGCAGCTCAACAGCATGTCGTTTGCTGAGATCATCATGGGCTACAAGATCATGGATGCCACCAACATCCTGGTGTCGCCACTGGTCTACCTGTTCCCAGAAATCCCCAAGGAGGATGCCTTTGGCAAATACTGCCGGCCCGAAGCAACGGCCGAGCCAGAGCAGCCTGATGGAAGCAGTAAGTGTGCTGTGTGTGGCTGTGTGTGTGTGTGTGTGTGTGTGTGTGTGTGTGTGTGTGTGCTGGGGTTACTGATGGCCACCACAGGCAGACACATTTTGTTGAGGGGGGTGAACAATTTGAGAGACTGACTGACAGACAGACTTGACCGAATGAAGGATTGTCAGATTGATGGAGTAAAGAGACCATTGTAAATTCACTTGCCTAAATAACTATGTATATACTGCTATCGTTCAGGTGTTGAAACGGGTGTGTTTGGTAAAATTGTAGTAATTGGCCGTGGGGGAGTCCTGGTGAAAAAATGAAGGGAGAGTACAAAAATAGTGATTTGATTGAATGCTGGGTCAGCTGTGATTGGCGCTGTTGTGATGGCTCTGAACGGATTGTAAATACCATCATTACCGACACCTGAGAAAGTAGCAAACTGTCGCAACACTATGGAAGACGGCTCTTATTTCTTTCCCCAGGTCGATTCGGTGAGTTGAGGTTCAGAAACTTTTGCTAATATGTTCCACTCACCCCGCTTCTACTAACACTAAATTCAGCCAGCAAGACTGCAGGGATGTGCCTGTTTGTGTGCTGCTGGTAGAGGATTCTATAATCACATTGTGGGCGAGTCCTGATGAAAGAATAAAGGGAGAGGAGGAAATAGTGATGTGATTTAATGCTATTGGGTCAGCTGTGATGGTGGGTGATTTGGCGCTGTTGTGATTGCTCTGAGTGGACTGTAAATGCCGTAATTTTCTGCTTCCTAGTAGAAGAGTGGTCAAAAGGGCCATTGTTGTCGATCTTTGCAGAATCTCTCTAATCGGTCTCTCTTTGTGCTCTTTACAGTCATTCAGCCATATCTCAAAACCAAGTTCATCTGCGTTACCCCGTAAGTATGCTATTATGGTGTGTGTGTGTGTGTGTGTGTGGGGAGAGTGAATTTCATCTTTCTGCTTCTCTCTGCTGTTCAGCCATCTTTCTGCTATCAGAACTTTGCTCACATGTTACTGTTTTTTCTGTTTAGTACAGTTGCGTCAGTGATGGAAGGCAGCATAGTGTCTTTACGCTTTACGGCCCCTCCAGAAATGCATAAAATTCAGCTTCCATCCCTCCCAGCTCCCTTCCTTGACCAGTATTACCCAAATCGTATGGATATTTTACTAAAGATATTCAGTGTACCTTCCCCACTACAGTTAAACATACTGTACACACATAACGCTTGACAGATATCTGTAATGTTATCGCTGTAGTCGTTGCTCATTGATCAAAGACACTTACTGAACAAATGTGTTCATATAAGCTCATGAAAAGCAACAGAGCTTTGGTTTCATGAATGAGCAAGTGCCCACAGATAATAGATACGGGAAAGGGAACATTTTTGAGTTGTTGTAAAAGTTTAATGGCCTGAAAAAGGGAATGTGAGAACAGAAACCGTTTTCTTTCTGCCCTGGTAAACTGTGTGTGTGTGTGTGTGTGTGTGTGTATGTGTGTGTGAGAGAGAGAGAGAATGTGTGGTACAAACAGGATGTGTGTACACACGAATGTCACTGCGGTTACTGTATAGGTGTGGTCATGTTTGTATGTTTGTGTATGTTTGTACGTGGAGGTATCCTGAGGTTACTGTGTGACTGCGGGTATGTTTTTTTGTGAGTGTGCATAATATAGGGGCGGTGGTGGGAGAGTGGGTGCCAGTGTTGTGCGTCTGTGTATGTGTTGTATGGTGCTGGTGTGTGTGTCCGTTTGTGTGTGTGTGTGGCAGTCTGTAAAACTTAAATCTCTCCGTAGGTGTCCCTCCGTCTTCATGGACTTTCCGGAGAGTGAGCTTCTAGGAAACGGCTTCTCTGGGTAGGCATAGGGGCACACGTGGCATGTAGGGTGGGAGTGTGACTGCCAGAGAGCGCGAGAGAGAGAGAGAGAGAGAGAGAGAGCGAGAGAGAGCGTATATGTCTTCCACCAAATGACCTTAACATCCTCTGGGATCATGCAGTGCGGTGTCCTTTTTTTATTATTAATCTCACACATTTAGTTTTGTTGTCGTTCACCTCTAACCTACTTGTAATGTTTGTCACCTTTCCTTAGTAGAAGTAGATTACTTCCGTTTTGACTTTCCGCTAACACTCCTGACATATTACACAGATTGACATTCATCACATTCATTTCCATTCACTTTAGTTGCCTGTGGGGGTAGAAACTGGTGGCGTGTATTAACAGCTTCTTGTGAATTCTGTAAACTTACATTTTTCTGGGTATCTAATGTCAACCTGTAAGCGCACTGGAGATTAATTAGTGCCAATATGTTCAAACAATACTTTTTCAAATTCAGACAAAAATCAATTAATCAAAATATCAAATACAGATTTGAAACAAAAACAAATTATGTCAAAGACAAAATTCAAAACTCCCAAGAAATGATTTGCGTAATTGCAAAAGAAATCGGTCTTTAACTCTTTGAATAACTTGTTTTTTGTTTACAATACCTTGAGATTATTTCTCAGTGAAATAAAAACTGGCTTTGCAGTTGCGCTTCTGGCTCTCCCGTTTACGCTGCCTGACACAAACATTTCACATGTGGGTGGGTTTCTCTAGTGTGCATTCTTATTGGCTAATGCGTTTTGACTGACAGCTGAGCTGAGCTGCAACTGCCCCAGAAGTTATAGATAGATAGATAGATAGATAGATAGATAGATAGATAGATAGATAGATAGATACTTTATTGATCCCCAGGGGAAATTCAAGAATTTTGAGTTATTGAATATTGACTAGGAGTAAACTCACTTCTGGTTACGGAGAAACGAACAGAGCTGTATTAATGTTTTCCAAAAATCTGCCAAAATTCAGACTGCCACAGGTGACGGAAATAGTGGACCTGCACAGCAGAACTAAATGATCAAAATTGGATCGTTGGATATAAATTGTTTTATTTGTGAAGGTAATGTTGATCGCTATCCTATCCTGTCAGATAGCTAGATGGCTAATGCCAGATCAAAACACAACAGCGTGTAAATGCACTTCAGTAAAGCTGTCTAACGAAATGACTAGTATTTTATTTTTAATTTGTAACTTGTCACGTGCGTGTTGTTTTTGTATAGTCTCCAATATAGTAGATGTTTAGTGTCGTTGTGAGATCACGGTGCTACCGATCTCCTATAGAAAGAATGACGAGAGTATGCATCATTAATCGACCAATGGACGCTATCTACCCTGTGTTATATGCTAAACGTCACTGAAGCCTACTAGTTGATTGATGGATGACATCTTCCTTGCAACATTCATCCACACCAAACTCTGTCGTACTTGTGAAAGGAACTCTGAATGCTTCAGCATACCAAGAGATTTTGGACAATTCCATGCTCCCAACTTTGTGGGAACAGTTTGGGGATGGCCCCTTCCTGTTCCAACATGCCTGTGCACCAGTGCACAAAGCAAGGTCCATAAAAACATGGAAGGCAGAGTTTGGTGTGGATCAATGGCCTGCACAGTCCTGACCTCAACCCTACATTACACTTTTGGGATGAATTAGAGCGGAGACTGAGAGACGGGCCTTCTCGTTCAACATCAGTGTGTGACCTCACAAATGCGCTTCTGGAAGAATGCTCAACCTTGAGGAAAGCCTTCCCAGAAGAGTTGAAGCTGCTATAGCTGCAAAGGGTGGACCAACGCCATCTTAAACCCTATTGAGGGTTTTCACTGACGTGACCTTCTGGGCGGTAACCTGGATGCGCGGCTAAAGAACAGAAAAGCTCATCAAAACGCGTCCAAGAGGCAAAGGCATATAGGGAAGGACTTGGACCACGAGAAAAGGTGCGATATTTTGCGAAATTTCGGTTGATTGGCGGTGCAGATCCCTACGAGTTGGCACCTGAAGGAAGAATCACTGGGTTGTCATGGATCCAAGAAGAGGGAGCCAACTTGTACTAGAAAAATATTTAAGCTACAGCTCCAGATATTTTAGGATTTCACTGTGGTATTGTTTCAGTATCGATACGTCATAATTTTGGTACAACACTACAATACAGAGAAATGACGAGAGAACCCAAACAGGCCAATCACCTTCTTTTTCACAGGACTCCCGGACACTCTTTACATGATCATTTTTGCATAACCCTTTTGTTTTGAGTATTGTGTCAGAGAGGCTACTTAGTAATAGTAAACAGGATGATGTGTTGGTCAGAATACAAGGAAATGCATTGTATCACTGAACTTCGTATTGTATTCCAACAGTAATATATTCTGTATTGCTTTGTTAAGTTTGAATTGCCAAATAGTCTTCCACGCAGTTTGACCACTGAACAGCAGCATAGCCCAAATTACTGGTAAGCAGATAAGGAAATTATTACAGGTCAGATTCTGGCACGCACACATGCACGCACACACACACACACACACACACACACACACACACACACACACACACACACACACACGCACACACACACACACACTCTAGCTTAAGTTATCAGCACTAAGCTAGCAGTGAGCCTCCTGATTCCAGTGAAAAATGGTTCTTGACAAAAACTGTCTACCCATCTCTCACTCACTCACTCACTCACTCACTCACTCACATATCCATAGCCCTACAAGTTAGGCTAACAAAGTAACGCAAATATAAATAACGCAAAAATAACATTTGCTAGGTACTATTAAGTGTTTATACAGTATGTTTATGTGGTGAAAGCTAAAGTTACATAGCTACCAGCAGAGCTGAGTCTTGTTTTGTTATTAACATAACAAAACAGGTCAGCTGTCAATCAAAACAGATCAGCCAATAGTAATGCACCCCAGAGAAACCCATCCATGTGAGAACAGGCAGTAAACGCAAGAGCCAGAAGTGCAATTGCAAAACCGTTAGTAGCCTAAACAAAAGAAATGTTATCACTGAGAGAGAATGTGAGGGTATTGTAAACAAAAGACACGTTATTCAAAGAGTTAAACACAGATTTCTTTTGCAATTACACAAATAATTTGTTTGCACTTTGCATTTGTTGTTGTTTTTTTTTTTCAATTTTGTATTTGATATTTTGACGAATTGATTTCTGTTTGAACATTCTGGCACAAATTTATCTCCATCTAATAGTGATATCAATGATGATCTCAAAAAGGTGTTATCTGATGACTTCCAATGTCACAGACCTAAGGAGCTAATCCTATCAACTCCCACAAAATCACACTGGTATTTAAATACTCTTACTAGTCTTTACATACCGAGGACTAAATTAATTGCGACTAGTGGAGTGTCCATTCAAATATGCTATTCTTGTAGAAAACTTGGAGCCCAATTACATGCAGGTGAGGGGAGTGGCTACAGTAGAGTGGTGAAAGCCAATGTGTGCTTCTTTTATTTATATATATATATATATATATATATATATATATATATATTATATATATGATACATTTTGCATTTCTTATGCAAACAGCATCAAACTTTGCACTGCACATACTCGTGCCCATAGCAAGACACCTGCCACGTTTGAAATCAACCGGACGAACGGTTCAACAGATATGCGAATAACACATACACACAGACATACGTTCCTGTAATTTAGATAGATGAAAAATAAATTGGAGACTGAACAAATTTCGTCCTTGGTATGTAAAGACAAATAATAATAATATATGTATTTAATTACCTGAATGATTTTGTATGAATACTTTATCTGAATTCTGACTTGGTGTGAAAGGGCCTTTAAGGGGTTAATCAGTGCCCCTCCCCCCCCTCCCACCACCACCACCACCACCTGCTCTTTTTGCATGGAGTGCAATGAGGTACTCAAGAACTCCTAGAGAAAAGAGCGTGTCATTAGAGAGCTCACCATGACCCCAGAGAGAATGAGAGGCAGAGGGAGCCCAACATGAACCCAGAGCTTGTATATAGCCATCCATATGATGGCCTTGACCTGTGCCATTTCCAGTGTCTACACTGGACTAGTGACTGGAGCTCTCGGCTCATTGGAGCCACACATGCTTGGCCTGTCATGGCAGGGCAGCAGCACCCATTGAGCGACACACCGGTGGGGAGGGATGGGGGCTGGAATTGGGTACCTCACAGGATGAAGTGCGGAGCAAGTTCTGAGTTTGGTCTGTCTGGAAGGGAAGCCTTTAATGGGTCCAAAGCAGCCTGCTTTTTGCAGCATTCCAGGAAACTATTTAGCATTATTTCTGCGTCTGCACCTTTTTACCTCTCCAGGCCTTTGCACCTTTGTGCGAGTATTGAGAACTCTGTATTTCATATGATGTTGGCAGCTGTGTGGGGATTTAGACATTGTCTGTGCCCATGTCCTGGGCACATTGTTAGAATTTGAGATCTTATGAAGGGGATATTTACTCTTGAACCTTGAAAATCAGGGCTTGTCTGTATAGTTTAATCAATCAATCCACCTGTCATGCTGACAAGAGAACCAGGGAGTTCACCATCTCATCTCCTTGCCTCAAACTGGATGTCAAGTGCACTCTGGGAGTCCGGGAGTCTGGATTAGTTGTGCATCTTTCCTTTCAATCATCCTCGCATAAACTAGAAGAGCATGTGCTTGGCGTTTTTCTCTCTGGTTTCTGTGGAATTATCTGTGGGACTTGTCACACTAACCTCTTATCCTTCTAATTGTGTGTGTGTGTGTGTGTGTGATGCATGGTAGAGTAAGAGGAGTATATTTCTTCTCTCCATCCTTTGTTTTGTCTCTCTTCATCTCTGTGTGTGGGGTTGCAACAATCACCTTTCACAGACTGCAACCCTACTTGACTTGAATATGTGCTCCCTCATGGAAATCATGCTCAACTTTTACCCCTTTTCAAAATAACCAAAAACAAACAAGTGTCTGTGTTTGCGTGTGTGTGTGTGTGTGTGTGTGTGTGTCTGTGTTTGCGTGTGTGTGTGTGTCACTGCTAGACATAAACTGACTGTTGGCTTATCGCCTGTGGCCAAACAGCCTGACTGATTTAATCACACACAATGTCTATGCTTTTGCATGTCTCTATGTATATCTGAGATAAGTGTGTGTGTGTGTGTGTGTGAGAGAGAGAGAGAAAGCGATAGAAAGATACAATAAGTGTTTGAGAGAGAGATGAGTGTGTTGTTTTCTAATCTGATTTCTCTTGTTGTTTTGCTTTGTTTCTCATGCAGCACTAACTCTGGGAACACCAGCGATCTGTTCCCCATGTCTCCCCGCACACTCGACTCACTCATGCATAACGAGGCAGCCGAGGCTGCCCCAACAACGCTTGGTGAGACGCAGTTTGGTAAGACACCTTTCTTTCTTTCTTTCTTTCTTTCTTTCTTTCTTTCTTTCTTTCTTTCTTTCTTTCTTTCTTTCTTTCTTTCTTTCTTTCTTTCTTTCTTTCTTTCTTTCTTTCTTTCTTTCTTTCTTTCTTTCTTTCTTTCTTTCTTTCTTTCACAGTACATGTACACACATTCATTTAGTTTAGAACTTTTAATTGTCTGAAAACCTCTGTTGTGCTAAAGCATGCCATCCTTGTTTCCCCCCAGAATCCCTCACCCTGGACATGGAGGATATGGCATCATAGTCTATGCAGGATCTATCCACGGTGATGAGATGACCGCTTCACCAGATGTGTTCTTTTTGATTTCCGCTCAATTTTCTAATTGAAGTGGAGGCTGTACATACTGAGCTTGTAATAGGTGCTGTAAAGGCCAACGCTCACTGGCGGCGACATTCGCGTCTATGGATTTGACGCTCAAGAGAGAGAACAGTTTTCGAAACTTCCGACACCGCCAGTTGGCTTTACTCTGTTGGAGTTCTAAACTTAGACGTCACTTGACGCGTGTCAGACGCCACCAATGGGCGCTAGCCTTAACTCATGCTTTTGAGGAAAGTTGCCGATTTCATTAGTCTTTAGATTGTAGAGTTTGTAGAGTCAGTCGACCATTTTGTGTCAGAGAAGCCATGTTGGCTCCATCAGTTTGAAGTAATTCACTCAGCTCAAAGAGAATGGTTTAGAGGTTACTCTTAGCAGCTCATGGCTCCCAGCAATTTAAAGAATAGTATGACAATACTGTTTTCATTTTATTTTTGCGTCTTAGCATATTCCTAAAACTTATTGCCATTGTAATGAAATGTCTTGGGGAGAAATTGTGTTTTCCTGTCAAGTGTTTGTCTGTCACCTTAAAGTTAAACTTTTTTTAAATGATTATATTTTTCTTATAGCAAAAAGAAATGTAAGCTAGCACTGTGTAAAGACAAATATCGAGGGAAACTGTATCCCTATATTAACCTTGAATGTTTTATAGTATATTTCTCTATATCTCTCTTCTCGTACCCAGCTCTCACTGCTTTATGCCGTGTCGTCTTCTCCGCTTTCTATCTGCTTCTGTGAGGGCCCTGTCTCTCTCTCTCTCTCTATCTCTATCTCTATCTCTATCTCTATCTCTATCTCTCTCTCTCTCTCTATATGTGTATATATAGATCTCTGTCTCTGTCTCTGTCTCTGTGTCTGTGTGTCCTTTCTAAGAGTTGACTCTACAGCTCTACTGCCTTGAACGCTGCTTCTTCTCCCTCTCTTGCCTCTGGCACTTTAGATGAGGCGAGTAGGCAGCCCCCCCGCCCCGTCCACCCTACTTGTGCCCCAGGGGCCGGCGTCCTGATAGCCTCCTGAGGCCCCGCAGGTCTGCCGCCTGTAAGCCCCGCTCTGCTGAGGACACGCAGATTCCAGCAGCCCGCAGGCCTATCTCTATCAAAAACGAGATGGACCAAAAGGGTGGAATTAAAAAAGAAATAAAAGGGAGGAAAAAAAACTAAAGTAATAGGCGGCAGGCGAAGTCATTCATGATTTGCACGACACAGTAAAAAGGTCAGCGCCACGTCGCATTTCATTAGGCAACACCAGACATTACTCTGGCTTATCTCGCCGTATCAGGCTGCATCCCGCCAATCATCCCTTGGCAGCCATTTTACTAGAAAGGTTGCCAGCAAGGGGTGGTGGTGTGAGGGGGGTGGTGGCAGAGTAGGTAAAAGAACATTGATTCCTTTGAGGTTCCTGGCCTGACATTTCGGAAGCATAAATGCCCCCCCCTCCCCTTCTCATCTCTCATTAATGACCTGAGCGGAATGGTATTAGAATTGGATTCGGTACTTTGTTATTTAACAAATGGTGAAAGCCAGGGTCACGTTAACTGCCACATCCACACATTTATGAACTGTTAAGCCCTGACATCCAGGTGCTGCCAGCACGCTCTCAAATCATTAACCTTTATCATGTCTGCTTTTTTGTTTCATTCATTTTTCTTCTGAGCTGTATTATATGTTTTACGGTTTTATAAAATGTATTGTGGTCAATGACACATCTGTACAATGTCTGTCTGTTTCAACAGGGCCTAAGGGTAAATCCTACTTGTGTCATTCTGCAAACCCTGTAAATTACGTTGCAGACCATTAAAAACATGAGATATCACACGTAGTTGTTAGTGGCTTGTTGTTTTCATTCATGACAAATCAGTGAAAAAAGGCAGTGAGTGTTTTGCAGCAACATGTATGTATATAATTGCTGTACATATAGAATGCACAACTTTCATAAGGTATTGGGGTAAAAAAAAACAAACAATCCATCCCTCTAAGGCTGGGGAATGAGCAAAGAAGACCAACACAGGTTGAGGACTGGTCGCTCTTCAAATGAAGAGTTCAGATGCAAAACCCTCTAAATCCGTCTGACCACTTTTCTTTTAAATGAGCATTTAAATTCAGGCTCCTAAAGGTTTTTGCCTATAAATCGATATTTCAGACCAGGAAGAGAGTGGTATTTAGTGGGTTTAGAAGTTAAATTATTTGATTAGCGTATACTATGTGTGGAGAGCATCCCCTCACCATCTTTATCTCATTTTTGACATAGGTGGCATTTAGAGGCTTTTGCATCTGAACCCTTCAAATCTCTTTGATAGCTGTGGTTTTGGCCGGTCTGCTGAGCCAAAACAAAAACATGCAAAACGCGAACAAGCGAACAAGAGGATCAGGACAATGGTGGGCTGTGAAAGACATGAAAATACTTTTTAAGATGAGGATGAATATGTTAAGTTATTATGACAGATGTCAGAGCACCTAATTTAAGGAGATTATCTCCCCCTCATGCTAAACCTTCAGTACCTAAGCCTTCTAGTGTTCGCCAATAATGTCTAGTAGATTGCGTTGTCTTTCCATTTGAGTGTTACAATCTACTGCAACTGTCATCTAATTCTACAGATCACCTTAGTATTTTCCGACAACTGGTGGAACATTTTTTATATCTTTAGGAACTGAGTAAATTGGCTTGTAAATTGATCAGACTGATCACACTGAACTGTGCACAATTTTACCGTTCCTAAAATCGGAGTTTTCTTGAAACTGTAGCCAATGCACACAACAAAGGCTATTGACCTTAGTTTTCCTACTGAATCATATAACCTGACCATACAAACAAAACGTTGCAACACTTGTTTCTGCAAATTTGCATCATCGTTTTGTGACCAGTTTCATTTTAGCGCTTGGTTTTTGCAGACAGATGTCATGCTGTTGCTTGTAATCAAAGTTTTCAGCTTGTTTCTTTCACCTTTGTTCTTTGCAGGTTTGCACTTTGGATGTGCCTTGAAGTCTTGACTGCTGAGCAGAAGTATTTCTCAGTGTCTGGTTATACTGACCACGTTGGTGTCGATTCAAAATAGTTTGGGAAATTCCAAACACATTCTGAGGAAATCCAGTCCATTCTGAGGAAATGCAATTTAAAAAGCATTTTTAAACATGGCAGTGTGTGTATTGTATGTATAGGAGTGTGAATATGGATTGAGGGGTAACGGAAGTGTAGATGAGGTGGTGAGAGTGCATAAGAGAATATTTATGTGTGTGTGTGTGTGTGTGTCTGAGTGAGTGCTCGTGCATGTGTGTGTGAAAGATTTTGTGGAGGTGTACGAATGAAAAGTGTTCCCCGTGTGGCATTTGTTGACTCAGCTTTTCATCTGAAGGCAGCAGCCATCTTTTCAGCCTGGCAAGCTACCAATCAGAACAGGCAATCAATACACCCCTGGACTGGCGAGATGGCCTGATTGAGTATGTGTGTGTGTGTGTGTGTGTGTGTGTGTGATTTTCTGTGGCCTGCCCTGGCTTGCTGACATGGTGCAGAGCCCATATTTTACTTTGAGTGTGGAAAGGGAAGTGAGTGGTTATGAAAGTGAGTTCTGCTTCTGGTTCAGTAATGTGCAGCTTCCTCTCTCTCTCTCTCTCTCTGTGTGTGTGTGTGTGTGGCATCACTTCCTTGCAATCTCTCTGTCTGGTCTCCCCTTCATCTCTATCACATTTCCTTTCACACTCTCATGGTGTGCTGCAGAAAACACTCAAGTCCCTTCTGCACATCTTTCTGCCACGAGATGCAGTCTTGTGAGAACCCAGTTTCCCTGTATTCCACCTTTAGAACCAAGATAACATAATAATGACTCCTAGTGTGTGTGTGTGTGTGTTTATGAAAGTTTATGAAGTTCTTTGTACACAGTCACATGAACCCACACAACTGCTGCCAGTTTACGGATATAGTCTTCTGTTTTTAGATGATTAAATTACATGTTTGCTCATTTCAACTTCAAGTGTGTTTACATATTTACACCACTAGAGGTCGCTGTGTTCTTGGCAGTGTGTGCCATAATTCAAGATGAGGATTTTGCCCACTATAACCAGTCAGCCTGAAATCCTGAGTCTGTCCAGTTCCACTCACACTCAAGAGAGTGAGAGGGAGAGAGAATAGCATGTCTGTCAATTTTTGTTATCAACAAAACCAACACTGACTGTGTTTGTGTGTGCGTGTGCACTGTGCATGTGTGTATTAGACATGCTTAAGCTGCTGGTGAGGCCTTCGGGAAAATACAGAAGAAATACCCAATGATAGTGTGGTTCCACAACTGGCTGTAAAAGTCCTGGAACCAATCTTCTTAACCTCTCACTGAGCCGTTGTTTTGGTGGGGTCTTCCTAAGTCCAACATCCTCAGCCTCATGTGTAATAGGCCTAGTTGCCAACTTCTTGGTTTAAATCACCCAACCTCAGTACAGTGTTATCCAACTCCTATTGATATTAAAGAAAACAAGACTTGAGGACAAAAAGAATAATATTAATTGATAAATATAAATAAGGATTAAGGTTGGAACACAGAAGCGTGGCACCAAAGTCCACATGAGTGATATCAAACCTATGGCAAAATAACATACATAGTATACAAAAACAGTTAAAATTGCACTATTTGAAACTAGGCCTACTTCTGAAACTCTTTTAGAGGTCTTGACATCAGTGGCAATGATTGAAAAAAAATCTTTCCTGATTCAAATTCATTACCTTTCATTCTCACTCATGCTGACATTTTGCCATGAATATTTGTCATGCATAAAAAAAACATGGCCCGTAAGGGAGATGTAATAGTGAGGGATACAATGAGAAGGGGTAGATTGGGGTAATTTTCCAAGGGAATGCCATATGGTCCACTTATCCTACAAGCATCTGCTGCATTCTGTCCGCCTTTCTCATTGAAGCCCACAAATAAGTACAACATAATTAAAAACTCTGCCATCATAAAAAAAACCCATAAGATTAACATTTTGATGCTCAGATTATGCCAGTGGTCAATAGAGAGAGTTATTTGTTTAGTTACTAATAACTTGTTCCTTTATGCAGTCATCTCACGTCCTATCCAGTGTATTACATTTTTGCCATGCAGTGGTAGGCTAGTCTATTTCCCAATGCGATTTGCCATTAATATGGCCATGTAACCCGAATTTATAACACACATTTTCGTTGAATGTTTGAAGGTTTTGATGAATGGACATGTGAAGAGAATAGAGTTGTGAGAACTCTTCAGCAATTGATAATATAAATAGGCAGAATTGTTGGACTCTATCACTGGATGAACTCTAGCGGCTGTAAATGGAAAGAAAAAAACAAACACGCGCACATGCGAAAAAAGACACCGGAAGTAGGCGGTTGGAGAGAGAGAGGGAGGGGGCAAGCGGGTCGAGAGAAGAAGCAAATGAAAAACGACGTAGCCCGCTGGCAGAAAGACTAGGAGAGAGGCTGTCTTTCTGGGACGTATTTGTACTTGGAGCTTTGCTGTAGTTTATGCGACAAGACAGCGGAGTTAACAAGTCTGCCAAGGTAGGAATTGCATTTATATTAGCTTTTATTCTGTTTTGCAAAGTGTTTGCATTTTATTTTTGTGAGAAATAATTTGAGCGCGGCGCTTTGTAAACAAACTCACGTCTAGTGCTTTGCAATGAGGACATGTCCAACAGATCAACGGTCGATCGCAGGCAATACAAAGTGTGTAACCTATATTCACAAGTGAAATAATACAGAAAGTAATTAGTTTTAGTTTATTTTAAAAACACGACATGACATTGACCTAGTGACATTTGCTGGCTTGAGGTTTTGCGTATACTTTGACACCGGTGTTTCGCAAGCTCCGTTTCGAGCGGATCAACAGGCTGCGAGTCCAACCCCCTCTCGGCAGCGGCTGTCAAGTGTGCGCGAGTAACTCAGGAATGAAATAGTAGCATGCGTCTGTTTCAACCTGTCGTTGAGTTATAGACTGAAGTGAAGTAGCCTACAGCATAGGCTACTCAAACAGATAGCCTATTGTACGACTGACCATCCACAAAGTAGGCTATGTAGCAGTCTATGGGTTGACCGGGCTGCCCATTGCCCTTTGAAGTTTGTTTCCCCCTCACTATGAAGTAGCAGTTAACACCGTTATAGCGGACCGTTAGTTCTGACATGGCAGGCAGACAGACGCGTGAATTGGAATGGGCATTTGTAAGACGGAGAAACTGGTGTGCCACCAGAACATAATACCTTGCTATTTGGCACTACTAAACCCCATTTCTGACTCAGGCTTGGACGTATGGTGACTTGAGTTACCTAAAGGTCACTGAATGAACTCAGACAACACATCACCGATGTTAACAGTTTCCACTAGGTGTTCTTCCATTCAAGTAGGCCTAAACGTCAAAAATTAACTGGATGAAAGCATCGAAAACAGCCTGTAATTTGTAACATGTCATCTCGAATATTAATATCATAGCCTATGCACATTAATGTTATTTATGAGTAATGGATTTGCAGTTGGTTGTCGAATGAATGGGTTGATGTGGACATGCATTGCTCGATGATTTATTGATTAATTTAATTCAGTTATGTCCCTCTCCATTTGTTCTTTCGGAAACAGAAGGCTATGGGTTGTCAGCACTTGGGCTAACTGTTAGGCTATACTCTGCTCACATGGTTCACGCTTGTTTGTGCCATTGCAATTATAAAAGACGCACAAAGAGAAGCCTGTCCCGCCGTGATGAAGGGGGACAGATAAGTCTGATTTGAAAAAAAAAAAAAAAAACACATTAGACCAATGCAATAATCTCTCTCTACCCTGCTTAATAATCTCTTGAAGATGTTGACAACAACAGTGCAATGTTATCCGTAAACAGATCTAGATCTAGATCTCATGTAGGCTGGTCACAGTTGAACACAGAAAGGCCTTACAATCTGGTCAAATTTAGCTACTTTTAATGTTTTTTTTCATGTCATGTGCATTACAGCATAGGCTAGTTGTCATAAATAAACAATTTGGTTATATTTATGTGTATTATTTATTTTCAGTAGCCTACTCCCTGTGTTTACTTCATAGGCTGTGCCTGCATTTGGCTGTTCACATTTGTTCACATTTGTTGAATCTTATTGTGATTTTGGTAGAAGTGTTGCACTAGAGTTCTGCTAATGTGGTTTCTCTGCCAGCCAATCCCTGTAGCTCTCTGTGGTTCAAGGGTCAAGTTGGAACTAACCAGGCACACATGACCCTTGAAAGCTTTCATTTGCTGCTGTACATTCAAGTAAAATATGAGTCTCAAGGAATGTGAGTCAGTTTGTGTAATGTGCTTGTGACATTTGTACCACCTTGTTTACAGTCTGCGTGGAGCCATGCCTGAGCTGAGGAAACCAATTTAAGCTCTAGTAATAAGGTCTTGTCCATACGGCAGGGGGGAGTTGTTGTATCTAAGTAGATCACAATCTAAAATCAAGAATATAAGATGTCAATGTGTTACAGACTGGAAAACAAAAACACAGACACAGACACACACACACACACACAGACACACACACAGACACACACACATTTTCTCACATCTAACATCAGAAGCTTACAAATGCGCTAATTCACTGCCAACCAAACCCCCTTGTTGTGGTCCTGTACCCCCCCCCCCCCCCCCCCCCCCCAGCACACACACACACACACACACACTGTATATGGACGTCTTTGTGCTCCTCTGCTGGGGCTGCTGCTATCTTGGCTCCTCTGCACCGCTGTTGATGTGCTCTCTGCTCCAGAGAGTGAGGAATGCATAGCCGGCGCCTGATTGGTGGATCCCGTGAGACATCAAGGGAATGCGTTCAGCCAGCACAGCATCAATAAATAAATAACCGACGACACAGAACGCCGTTCAGACGTTACAACTTGAAACCAAACCCCATTGAATAAATAGCAAAAAAACATACACACACAAACACACACCTTATTTACACAACGACAATGGCAGCTGAGTCCAGTAGAAGATAATTAAACTACTGCATGTGTGTGTGTGTGGGAGAGAGAGAGAGACAGTGCAGAGTGCCAAGGTAAAGTTTGCAGTTCATGTCTCTTTTGCGTTCTGGTGGGTTACCGGGGACAGGGCTGGCATGCTGAATACAATCTGGAGTTGGCTGGCACACCCTGTACCCCTGGACAGAGGGACAGGAAGGCAGAGAGACTGATAGAGAGAATGTGACTCTCTCTCTGTATGTTTGTGTGTGTGTGTGTGTGTGTGAGAGAGAGAGTGACTGTATGAGTGTGTGGTGGTGAGAGGTAATAAGAAACGATATGAGAGGTAAAGACAGACATAAAGTGGAAGCTGGTCATACAGAGAAACTGACGAAGACTTAGTGAAACAGCATGACACACTAAGAGAGAGGGAGAGAGAGAGAGCGCTCTGAAAGGTCAGGGGAGAGGAGAGGAAAGCCCAGTGTGCTGAGGAGCAGTTTACAGTTATCTAACTGCACCATGTTAGGAAGCTGTGGCAGCGCGCCTAGAGATCTCCCTGCTCCAAGGAACAGCAGCCTACAGCGCACTGACACCCTGAGCTGATCAAGGAGTGGTTATGGAGCCCAGAGCTGATCAAGGAGTGGTTATGGAGCCCAGAGCAGATCAAGGAGTGGTTATGGAGCCCAGAGCTAATCAAGGAGTGGTTATGGAGCCCAGAGCTAATCAAGGAGTGGTTATGGAGCCCAGAGCAGATGAAGGAGTGATTATGGAGCCCAGGGCTGATGAAGGAGTGATTAGATAGATAGATACTTTATTGATCCCCAAGGGGAAATTCAAGGTCTCAGTAACATACAGACATCACACACAACATGCACTAACAGCAGAAAAAGTAATTACACAACACAACTAAGCAATAATGATAGTGGAAGATAAAGAATATACTAAAATACAAATTATACTAAATAACACTAAATCTAAATCAAGTCTAAAACAGTATCCACATAGTGTGCTTAGGGGTGATTAAGCATGAGGCGCTTGCAATGACTGAGGCAGGGACTGAGCCTGTGATTCTCTGTGCATAATAAGGTAAGGTGCTCTGTGAGAGTGAGTGTCATGGTGATGGTGCAAATTAGTAAGTCCAACAGTGCAAGAATAAAGTCTAGAGACCAGCATAAAATAAATATGGACATATAAGAGAGTAGACAAGTAATATATAAAAAAAAAGAGTAATATATAAAAATAAAACTATAGAAAAACTATATCAGTGCAATTATTGAGCCCAGAGGAAGTGCAGGGTGGCCTGGGGAGAACGCCGCACCTGGGGTTACTGACACTTGTAGAAGTGGGAATAGCCACTGAGGTTAGATATGATATGATATCAACATATTTTAGTCACAACATTGTGATTCTTTAAATATAAAAATAGATATGTTTCATGTACAAGGAGTCTCTGCAACTGTCTTAGCACAGTGAATTGTACTTAACTCTTTATTTTAGATTGTAGCTTTGACACAAAAGAAAATCAAGGTATTGTGCCACATTCTGCCATCCTTGATGTTATCAGACTAGATGTAGGCCTATATGTATCAAAGTAAAACAAAAATAATCATTTTAAATAACTAATATTGTGATATGTGGTGCCACTGTGACAGTAAACGATTCTGCAATGTGACACTTTACTTTCTTATTTATCTTATGCAGTCTTGAACACCATGATTATCTTATGGCATGGGCAAGACACAAGAGGTGAGATTAAATATTAAAAAGTCATCGGAAGATAATGTTGAATTAGGAGAAATAGGCTCTAATGAGAAAGTCAGCTCTGAGGGGGCAGCCCTGTGGGTCTAGCAGAGAGTCTTTCTCTGCTTGAATGTCCAGTTCTATTTGTGTGCAAACACTGGCTGACCAGGAAAAACGTGGCCTTGGTGCCAGGTTTACTAGCTGTTTGCTTTCATGCAACAAATAGAACATTTGACCTTGTCTCCATAAGCAAAGATCATCTATGTACCAACAAATACAGAAGGCATGGCTGTGCATGACAAAGCACACACCTCTACCCCAGTCATGTAATGTACACAAACCAAAAAATTCAGGACTTGTGGACTGTAAAGGACACCTCACACAAAGTAATAATTAATAGTCTTTGTCTTCTTAGTGGGATAATGTAATATACATGAACATACACAGTCAAAACCAAAAGAACAGTCCTTGAAAGCCCAACAGAGCAGATGTAGAGGGGGGCTTAGCCCACCACGTTCAGCAAACAGTTATTGTGTGCACATCCCACCTTCTGGCAGGTGCAGGACAAAAAAAAAACTATACTCAATTGAAAAAATATAATGTCCGCAACACTGCTTTTGACTCCCAATTATTTAATGCATGCACAACAGGCAACGTTTCGACCCTGGGTCTTCTTCAGGCAAATGGTGGACACATTTGATGAAGGAATATATGTAGGCCTTATCAGCTGACCTACCATGTGATGTCAATTGGTATGATTGGGTCTATGAGCCCCACTAGTCCCTCAATTAAGAGAACACTATACAGGTATTACACAAACCTATACATTTCAAAAAGGGCTTACAAAAAACAATATCCCCAAAGTAGTACATGGCATTGCTATCAACAGAAAAGAAAGAAAAAAAACAAAACAATCATAAACAGTTCCATATATACAAGCCTACCCAAATAATGAAAGGGACATTACCCCCACAGTTATAAAACCTGTAAATACAGACAGTTTCTTACCAAAATATACTACTACTATAGGAACGGTTTTATATCAAACCTCATTAAGACCATGGGGGAACATCATATTTAAAAAATGAATCCAAAAGGTTTCGCGTTGGAGCAAGCTCTTGTCATGATCACTCCCTCTAGGTGGTTTATTGACCCGCTCCACCCCAATATATCTGAGGGCGCTGACATTATGCCCGGCTATTAAAGCAACACCAAAGAACTTTTCCTCTGTCACACGCACGCTATTTGTTTATCCAGCACTGACTTTACAAATAACGATGTCAGACAAGGTAGAATATGCTGCATGATTTTATGAAAGTATGATGTATTGCGGCATCAGATGCAAGTCAAATTTGTAGTTTTTTATGTCTCATTCCATCGAACTACAGATCCGCTACCCGATCTGGCAAACTTACATAGTGCCTTTATAGCCGATAGAGGGCCGCGAAGCGAATGCAGAAGTGCCGTTCACCCTGTTACGAGTTGATTAACCACTGAAACGATTTTGGAAACATTATTTTAAGGTGCAAAAAACTCTTTGGTGTTGCTTTAAAATGAGCAGCGACAGGACTGCGCTCATCCCCTGTTCTAATAGTGCTCACTGATCCTGGTCCGAATCGCTCGCGTTGTTTTGCCCACATAGGCCACAAGGGCAGCGAATCAAATAAATAACATGTGTGGTGCAACATGTAATGACACCGCGAATGGATAACGTCTTGCCAGTATGTGGATGATTAAAACTTTTGCATTTATGTGTGTACGAACACTGGGCGCAACTGCCACATTTATAGTTACCATCAGACATACTCAGAAAGGACGTCGTGGGTTGCGGACGTATGCCATTTTTGACTAGGCGGTCTCTTAAGTTAGGAGCACGCTTAAAAACCAGCTTAGGTTTTTCTGGAAAAACTCTCATATGTTTAGGGTACGAATCAATAATATGCCAATGTTTGTAGACAGCTTTTCTGAATTCTGACACAAGCGGAGAATATTTTATGCAACATAGAGGGGACTTACTTGGATCTTTAGTGCGCTTTTTTGATCGAAGACACTCCTCTTGTGTGATCAAAACGTATTTTGGCCGAATCAACCCAGTCTTGTTTATAACCTCAATTGAGGAATCTTTTAGTCAAGTCTGCAACCTGCGCAGAGTAGGATGTATTGTTGCTGCATATTCTGCGCACACGGTGGAACTGACTGATCGGAAGACTTTTGACCAGCGGCCTAGGATGAAAACTATCCCCATGCAAAATAGTATTGCGATCCGTAGGCTTGCGAAACAGATCAGTTTTCAGAGTCGTACCTTCTTTGTATACCTGAACGTCCAGGAAACTAATGCGATGTCAAGTCAATTTATTTATATAGCACATTTCATATGGCATACATAGACACAATGTGCTTTGAGTGGAGAGTCGTCATTAAATTATCTAAAATAAAAATCACACTTAGCAAAAGAAAAGACAAAGAAAGGAAAAAAAGAAAAGAAAACAAAAAAAAAAAATAGAAAGTTAATAGATAAAAAATAATAATAAAATGGAGTGTTTTAAAAGCAGAGACCCGTAGTCATGAATTAAAAGCTAAAGAAAATAAATAAGTTTTAGGTCCCTTTTTAAAAGCGAGAATTGATTGTGATGACCTTAATTCCAGAGGTAGGCTATTCCAGAGGATTGGGGCACAGTAACTGAAGGCATGTGCAGCCACAATTCTGGGGATTGTGAGGAGACATTTACTGGAGGACCTTAAGTGACTGGTAGGATCATAAAAAGATATCATATAAGAAATATAGGGTGGGGCAAGGCCGCTTAATGACTTAAAAACAAGAAGTATTTTGAAATCAATTCTTTGTTTAACTGGGAGCCAGTGAAGTGATTTAAGAATTGGGGTGATGTGATTAAATTTAGATGTTCTAGTGAGTATTCTATCAGCTGCATTTTGGATAAGTTGAAGTTTGTTTAGCATCTGTTTTGTTAAACCAGCATAGAGTGCGTTACAGTAATCTAAACGACTGGAGATAAAAGCGTGTATTCATTTTTCACAATCCTGTAAGGACAGGAGGCCACAGACTTTAGAAATATCTAAGGTGGTATAAAGCTGTTTTGGTAATGTTAGATATATGTTTTTGAAAATTAAGATCTGCATCAAGAGTCACTCCTAAATTTTTTACATCCTCACACGGTTTTACCAAGTGGGAGGTTAGAATTGGGTGAAAGTGATGTCTCATGGCCTTAGGGTCTACAACCAGAATCTCTGTCTTCGCATCATTTAACATTAAAGGAGAATTCCGGTGTGATATTGACCTAAAGTGTATTGAAACACGATAGCGAGTGTGAACGTATGTCTCATAGCCCATCTCGACTTGTCCCCTGCACTCCAAAATCTGGCGCTAGTTAGCCGATGCTACCAACAGCTTTTTCAGTAGTGGTGCTTCGGCATCGGGCTAGCCATGCAAATAAATCACTGTTTTACACCCATTTACGAGGCTCAATGTATCTCCACACTTCATTGGTAGACTTCCGAGGGCCCTGACATTTAAAACGAGACATTGAGAACTTTGAAAAAGCACTGGTAATTTACTTACAAGACGATTTATACAGACAGTATCTTCACGAAGTTTAATGTTTGCAGCCATCTTGAATTTAGTCACGATAAGTCGAGCAACGAGTAAGAATGAACAGGTATGATAAGGGATCAGATTCCAAAAATAATTCAGTGGAAATGCATGGATTCCAGTTTCTTCCAGTAGCAGCAACTGGAATCCATGCATTTCCACTGAATTATTTTTGGAATCTGATCCCTTATCATACCTGTTCATTCTTACTCGTTGCTCGACTTATCGTGACTAAATTCAAGATGGCTGCAAACGCTAAACTTCGTGAAGATACTGTCTGTATAAATCGTCTTGTAAGTAAACTACCAGTGCTTTTTCAAAGTTCTCAATGTCTCGTTTTAAATGTCAGGGCCCTCGGAAGTCTACCAATGAAGTGTGGAGATACATTGAGCCTCGTAAATGGGTGTAAAACAGTGATTTATTTGCATGGCTAGCCCGATGCCGAAGCACCACTATTGAAAAAGCTGTTGGTAGCATCGGCTAACTAGCGCCAGATTTTGGAGTGCAGGGGACAAGCCGAGATGTGCTATGAGACATACGTTCACACTCGGTATCATGTTTCAATACACTTTAGGTCAATATCACACCGGAATTCTCCTTTAAATCATTTTGGGCCATCTACTTTTTAATGTTGGAGATGCAGCAAGTGAGGTAATTTAGCGGACTGGGGTCATCAGAGGAGATAGAAATGTAAAGTTGGGTATCATCAGCGTATGAGTGGTAAGAGATGTTGTGTTGCCGTATGATAGAACCAAGAGGTAACATGTACAAGTTAAAGCAAAGGACCAGAAAGGAACAGAAAAGGATCTCCCATTTAAATAAGATGAGATCCAATCAAGAGCTGTACCTTGAAGACTAACTGAGTGCTGAAGACGTTGCAGAAGTATAGAATGATCAAAAGTATCAAATGCAGCACTTAGATCAAGCAGAACAAGAATCGACATTTTGTCATTGTCAGTCACAATTCTAAGGTCATTTACAACTCTGACTAGAGCAGTTTCTGTGCTGTGATTTACCCGAAACCCAGATTGATAGGCATCAAATATAGAGTTTTGAGACAAGTAGGTGCAAAATTGCTTGTAAACAACCTTCTCTAGAATTTTGCCTAAGAAAGGCAAGCTAGAGATAGGCCTGTAACTCTCACAAGCCTAGGCTAGGTTATATAATGGCATGTTTAAGGCAACCAGGGAATGTTCCAGATAGTAGGGAGGTATTGACAAATGGCCTATGTTTATCATAATTCAAAGTAAATTTCAAATGTTCATTACAAGAGTTGAGATACTCATGGAAACACATTAATTCATCTACTGTGCAGTCAAAAATCAGAAAAATATAATCTATAAACCGCTTGTAGAATAAGATCTTTGGGTAGAATGGATTACTCTGATGCAGCACAGATTGTTTTTCATAGCAGGCATAATTAGGAGCCATCTTACTTGCCATGGCAGTGCCTTTCTTTTGTATATAGAACTCATCTTGAAAACGAAAAAAGTTGTTGGTCAGAACTATATTAGCCAAGTCTAGTATGCACTCAATGCTGGGTTTTGGCTCAGACTGATTTAAAGTGAGAAAATACTGGAGTGCTTCAAGGCCACCGTCATGTGGAATATTTGTGTACAAACTCTGAACATCAAACGTATTGAACAGTTTATGAGTTAGTGTATCACCCTCCTTTGGATCTGTTGTGTCCTCGTCAAAGATAGACTCCTTCAGCATTATGCGGTCATAGTCTTCTTGGTTGAATTCAAAAATGCCGCTTTGGCTGGTGTGAGTTTCTTCATCAGTCATGTTGTCCAAGGAACGAATTATTTTCCGAGGGAGACAACAGAACCAAAGGAGGGTGATGCACTAACTCATAAACTGTTCAACCTACAAGAACGAATTGAAAGCGCTGTCTGATAAGAAAAAACATGCGGAAATCAAGGAGCTAGAACGCTACCGAATTGACTGCACAAGCGAAGTCAGGAGTGTCAAGAAGGCCAAGTTTGCGCGGGACGCTGAGGATTACAAGCAGAACAACGTCTACTTTTGGAAGGATGGGAAACCAGAATCTCAAGCTAAAACCCGGCAAAACCAGAGACAACGCACACGACTTGGACGCCAACGACAACAAGGAAATAACCTAGCGTTCATGGGTTTCGGAAAAATCTTTCTCCGAGTGAAAACATCATCATTCCGCGTCATTCACGTCACTTAATGTGTGAGTCAGAGGTCGGAAACTGGGGCTAGATTTTGCAGTGAACAGAGTTGCCCAGTTAGGGGCTCGTCATCACTTTTGTTTTCACGTTGAAGTTCGTTTGTAGTCCATGTGGCCTTTCATGTCCAACAGTTTTCATGTGAACTTGGGAATTTGCCGCTTTTGTCACTTGAAAGATGCATATATTTCTTTCACAAGCATCGTACACTATATTTTAAGCAAATACAGTTGTTTGTTTAGGATTAGTGAGTGTATGTTTTAACCTTTGTTGTGGCATCCGTGTTTGTCACACATTCCGATGGCAAAGCACATGAACACTTGCTGTCAGAAAAACAAAATAGCCATGGGGGCGGTCCTTGTCATTCCGAGGTGCCCTGAATGCACCCTTATAGACAATGGCTGTCTGTCATCCTCATTGTATGATTCAGGCTCTGATGTGAGTGGCCAATAAGTGCGTGGAGCGTCTTTTTTAGGATACGCCCAAAGAAGACCTCAAAATCCACATCGCTGGCGGAGAGGAGGCCTGCTCTTAAGCATAAACGATGCCGAAGAAGCCAACGGAAAAGGACGCAGGCCGCCCCGTATTCAGACCAGCAGGAGAGTACTTAATCTTTCTGAAAAGACATTGTCTGACGCTTGCACGTCGGCCTTGAGTAAGGGACTGAGTTTTGTTCCAACCACCCACACTAATGACTTTGAGACTATTATACATTTTCAGAAGTGTTTTCGTAACCTAAGATTGAAGGCGTTTTTCCATTCTGATATGAGAGATTGTGTGACTGGGAGTGTTTCTCCTCTGGACCAAGTCCACTCGTCCGCCACCTCTGCCCCTGGTGACTCGGCCCATAGTCGCTTCAAGAAAAGGTCTACATTCATTCCTCCCTTGACACGTACCGCAATGCCTCTCTTGACACGTACTGCCGTTTAGTTGAGAATGATGTAAAGGGCTTATTAAAAAATAATACAACAAGTGTACAACAATTTGTCTAAAGAGGAAAGAGAAGCTGTAATGGATTTGAGTAAGGACAATAAGATTGTGGTAAGGCCTGCTGATAAGGGGGGTGCGGTTGTTTTGCAAAATGTTGTGGATTATGGAAATGAAATTAAAAGACAACTAAGTGATTTAACATTCTATGAGAAGTTATCCTCTGATCCTACTACAAGGTTGAAGTCCCGGATACACTCCCAACTAGAACATCACTTTAACAGTGACGAGTTTGATAAAAAAAAAATCTTTGAGTTTCTTAAGGTTGAACACCCAGTGATCCCGGTAATTTACACACTCCCTAAAATACACAAGGGCTTAGACATCCCTCTGAAGGGAAGACCTATTGTTGATCGGTAGCCTAACGGAAAATATATCTGCTTATGTTGATTATTTTATTAAATCAGAAGTGGTCACCCTTCCATATGGGCCTACGTGACTCAATCGACTTTATCAATTCACTGAAAACCTTTGATGCTACGTCTGACAACTTGCTGTTGGCTACGTTTGATGTTCAGAGTTTGTACACAAATATTCCACATGACGGTGGCCTTGAAGCACTCCAGTATTTTCTCTCTTTAAATCAGTCTGAGCCAAAACCCAGCATTGAGTGCATACTAGACTTGGCTAATATAGTTCTGACCAACAACTTTTTTCGTTTTCAAGATGAGTTCTAAGAAAGGCACTGCCATGGGAAGTAAGATGGCTCCTAATTATGCCTGTTTATATATGGGTCTTTTTGAAAACCAATCTGTGCTGCATCAGAGTAATCCATTCTACCCAAAGATCTGTTTATCGGTTTATAGATGATATTTTTCTGATTTTTGACTGCACAGTAGATGAATTAATGTGTTTCCATTAGTATCTCAACTCTTGTAATGAACATTTGAAATTTACTTTGGACTATGATAAACACCGCATTAGTTTCCTGGACGTTCAGGTATACAAAGAAGGTACGACTCTGAAAACGGATCTGTTTCGCAAGCCTACGGATCGCAATACTATTTTGCATGGGGATAGTTTTCATCCTAGGCCGCTGGTCAAAAGTCTTCCGATCAGTCAGTTCCACCGTGTGCGCAGAATATGCAGCGACAATACATCCTACTCTGCGCAGGCTGCAGACTTGACTAAAAGATTCCACAATAGAGGTTATAAACAAGACTGGGTTGATTCGGCCAAAATACGTTTTGATCACACAACACAAGAGGAGTGTCTTCGATCAAAAAAGCGCACTAAAGATCCAAGTAAGTCCCCTCTATATTGCATAAAATATTTTCCGCTTGTGTCAGAATTCAGAAAAGCTGTCTACAAACCTCCAGAAAAACCTAAGCTGGTTTTTAAGCGTGCTCCTAATTTAAGAGACCGCCTAGTCAAACATGACATACGTCCGCAACCCACGACGTCCTTTCTGAGTATGTCTGATGGTAACTATAAATGTGGCAGTTGATAGATAGATAGATAGATAAATAGATACTTTATTGATCCCCGAGGGGAAATTCAGGAAGTTCAGTTGCGCCCAACGCGAAACCTTTTGGATTCATTTTTTAAATACAATGTCCCCCCATGGTCTTAATGAGGAATTCGATATAAAACCGTTCTTAGTAGTATATTTTGGTAAGAAACTGTCTGTATTTACAGGTTGTATAACTGTGGGGGTAATGTCCCTTTCATTGTTTGGGTAGGCTTCTATATATGGAACTGTTTATTCACTTATTGTTTTTTTCTTTTTCTTTTTCTTTCTTTTCTGTTGATAGCAATGCCATGTACTCCTTTGGGGATATTGTTTTTTGTAAGCCCTTTTAGAAATGTAGCCTATAGGTTTGTGTAATACCTGTATGTAAGTGTTCTCTTAATTGAGTGACTAGTGGGGCTCTTAGACCCAATCATACCAGTTGACATCACATGGTAGGTCAGCTGATTGTAAGGCCTACATATATTCCTTCATCAAATGTGTCCACCATTTGCCTGAAGAAGACCCAGCAGGGTCGAAACGTTGCCTGTTGTGCATTAAATAATTGGGAGTCAAAAGCAGTGTTGCGGACATTATATTTTTTCAATTGGGCTTAGCCCACCACACAGTATGATCTGATTAGCTTTGCCACTGTTTGTTCATTGCATCTGCTGAAGCAGTGTGATGTTGTTAAAGGTTGAAGGCCATGGCAAGTGTTCTGTGGTGGTGGGGTTTACAGGATGCCTCAAATGATTCAGTAGCAGTGTGGGGTTCCTGCTGTGATGGGCTGTTGACCCAATTCCCAAAACAAAAGCTGGAGCCAGACAGCTATCGGTAGCAAGCCTGAAAAAATAGACCAAATGATGTCCACAGATACTGGTGCTACCCTCACACAGAAACCCTTATTTTGTGTGAGTTGGTGTATTCTAGCTATGGCCCTGCTGGCCCACATTCAACAAGAAACAAACAGACTTTATGGAGGGAGGAACTCAGAGTTGAGTGAGACTTTAGGCTTTAGTTGGTTGGTAGGTGAAAGGGTTACAGAGGTGGGGAAGGAAATGAAGAAGGAAGGGAGAAATAGGAGGAGTGTCCCTGGGCCTGAGCGCTCGAGGCCGAATGCAAGCATGAGCTCGGGATCGTTTTGGCAGCTGTCTCCTCCCAACACTGCACCAGGCTCCCCAGTAGGATTCCTTGGACTCGGGGGTCTTGGGTTGCCACAGACATGCCCGGGAGAGCGTGAGTTTCAGCTTTGGCTATAAGACATACATCAAGCAACACACACACACACACACACACACACACACACACACACACACACACGCACACACACACACACTCCTCCCTCCAAGCCAACCTCCCCAAAGCAACCCTGTGACTAAGACCTGAGTCAGCAAGCAAACGTCTGCACAGTTTCTAATGAGAGAAAGGCTGGGGGGGAGAAAATAGAGAGAAGAGGAGTGGAGGAGGATGGGGATCTATCCTTTAGTTTCAACAGTCCACGGCTGATCTGAATTGGAATTGCTCGTTTTCCTTAACCCGCTTGTTTGAACAATAACTGGACTCACAGTAAGTTTGTTTTGGCGCTCGATGCTTGTGTCTTTCTCATTCAGTGTTTAAAGTTGCATGGAGTGAAAACTAAAGTTGTAGCTCCTGTGTTGGTGATCTACTGTATAGTAAGGTCATATTTAAGCTGTGTGTCGGGGGGGGGGGACTCTGCAGTAAGTCTGCAGGACAACTGGAAATGGAGATGATCTGCAGGATTGTGGGAAGTCAAAGCTATAAGTAAAAAGCTATTGATTTCAGTTTTTCAATAATCTACAGACAGTTGACTTAATATCTTTGGAATGTGGACAAAATAAGACATTTTTGAGGATGTCATCTTGGGTTTAGAGAAACACTGCATTTTTCACCATTTTCTAGTCACCATTTTCAACTAATCAATCGGGATACTAATCAACAGTCGACTGAAAATTATTATTTGTTCTATTTCTAGTTGCAGTGTGTTTTCTGCACCTGGATCTTTGTCTGAGTTTTATCTTAAGCTTTCCTGTGCTGCAACTTGTGCAAATGGTTTGGTATGCTGCTGTCTCTCAGAGCATTTTCTGAGTCCTTGGACTAATAGTCCTGATCTTGACCGATGCTGTGACTCTCTCTCTCTCTCTCTCTCTCTCTCTAAAGTGGAAGGGGGTGGGGGAGTGGGCTTGTAAGAGAAATGGGTGAAAGAGGTGTTTGAGTGTATGTGTTATAAATGATTTAGCTCATTGATTTAGTGGCAAATCTGGATATTTCCATGTAGGTATAAGCTTGTGTGTAGCAAGGTTCAGAGGGGTCTGGGTGAGTGCTTTGGCTTTTTTGTCGTACATTTTCAGTTTATGCATGCATGTGAACAGAATTTTTCTTTTAACATTGTTCCTCTGACTCCTTGTCATAAAAAATAGTTTTCACATGCCACACAGCCACCCCTCCCTATTGTCACTGCCACCCTAATGTTAATCCTGTCAAGTGACCGGAATACCCCTGCCAAGCCTAGTCTGTGTCACTAGAGTTAAAAATACCCATCAGCCACTAGAGCATGACAGGGCTCTCTTTAGCTGCCCTACTGATCGGCTATCTAGGCACATTTAATAACCGTGACCTACTGTGCTAGCTTTTATACAGTAGTCTACACTCACTCTGCTAAATGAATATGTTATGAAGGTGTTATCTAAAGCAGTGTTTCTCAAAGTGTGGTCCGGGGACCACTGGTGGTCCGCAAGCTATCCCAAGTGGTCCGCGTGCAGACGTGGTAAAATATAATAGATGAGTTGTTTGCCATATTGAACCAACTTGTATGTAAATCCAAACAGCCACATCCTTGGGGTGGATATTATACTCTTTAGCCCCACGCACTAGAGGGACCTTATGTAACCATGGCATTCCCTTCTCATTCAAATTTCAGAAAGTTTCATCTTTTTCACCAGACCCTCTCAACAAAGACGTTGGCTTCCCAGTTTCCTACATTTATTTGTATGGGGCCATAATAAAGGGATTGTAAACACTGGAAGAATGCATGTCCAATTTTCTCATTATTTATCATTCGTTGACCTCC
Organism: Alosa sapidissima; assembly: GCF_018492685.1. Classification (NCBI taxonomy): domain Eukaryota; kingdom Metazoa; phylum Chordata; class Actinopteri; order Clupeiformes; family Clupeidae; genus Alosa; species Alosa sapidissima. The sequence goes on from NC_055959.1 coordinate 28,549,062, forward strand.
GTGGCTCATCCCAGCTCTTCAAATGAAAGCCGACTCTCAGCCGCAGGGTAGAGGGGGTGGTGGCGGCCGGCAGGAGGGTGGGCTTGTTTGGACCACCCTCCTCATCCATCTCAGAGCCTCCCCTATGTGTCTCCTACACATGCTTCAGCCAGGGGAAGAGCAGTCCCAAGCACACACAGCAGAAATCACATTAAATGTGTTTAAAACAGGAATATAAAAATATAATTTCTTTAATAGCTTAACTTCTCTACTCTGTTTGGGCTTATGCATCTGTGTATTCTTGTTCTTTAACACAAGTTTCTTGTGGTAGCCCACATAGTAGTCCTAAAGTACTGAATAAAACAGTTAAATTAAAAATGTATCAAGTGCCTCTTCATTATTTATATATTGGACGTTCATCCACTAATTTCCTTGTAATGTGTACAAGCCATAGCCTGACGAGCCAGACCCACATTAAAATGTAGGGTCTGGGCACTCACCGTTCGCAGTGCTCAGTCCGAGGGGCGGGATAATCGGTTGTCTTTCAAATTCCCTCTGCACGCAATAGGACAGCGTTGAGTCCCATGCGTTTCCCACCAGCGGAGCTAGTTGGCTAGTTCAAACTTTTGCCAACTTAATAAAAGCTTAACTCGTGTCACACTGTTCGCCAACAGCAACATCCATCTTATTTGTTTTCAAGTAGCAGGGAATTCAAGCCAAACCGTTGCAACTCTGCCATCAATCATTATGTTAAGCCCGCCTAACGACTCTATACATGATTTGATTGGCCTGATAGAAGTTTAATTTTTCGAGCTCACAAGCCAACGGAGAGTTGCTAGACTAGCCCTGGCAGCAAATGTAATTAATCTAGATTTCTAGGCTATACAAGCCTTTGACTAGTCACAATTATAATGAAATGATAAATTAATAGACTCGTAATCTGTATGTGTTTTGTGCCATGCAGTGAAACTGTACTCTAACAAGAAATCGTGATACTTTCGGTGTGGTTGTCTGTCCAGCTTTCTGCTTATTGTCCTCCTGTCTGTGTACAGGATCACATAAAAAATACTGGCCATATTTCCATAACACTTTGTGGAAAGGTGTAGCATGGTCCAAGACTAAAGCTATAACAGCAGATTCGACTCACAGGCAAACTGCAGCCATTAGTTTCGGTTTCGCTACTGTTGTGGTATATGGCATTTTCATCTAATTTGCCCTCTATTGTTCAAAGCCAGGAAAGGCATTTCTTTACAGACAGTCTCACCCTTGAACAACTCAGTTGCTGAGTTTATGTCATAGAATTGGAGAGATGCTTTACAGAATGGGTTTGTCAGTGAGTCCACTTAGGTGTTGTGAGAGCAATGTTGGAATGAGGGCCTTGTTTGGTCACACAGGGATGGTGCAAGGGGTAGGTTTTTGTCCACATCTCTCTCTCTCTTGCTCTCTCTCTCTCTCTCTGTACTCAGTGCCCTATCTCATGATAGGTTGACATTTGCTTGCCTTTTCGCCGCCAGTAACAGATCTCGTCTGTTTGTGCCTACAGTATATTGTTTGGGGATTTTTTCCCCTTTTATACTGTATGCTTAGCCAAGTAAACTCCAACAGCTCACCCTCTTTAATCCAAGTTAATCTCTATTGACCTAAAAGTTTAAGTCTTTTGGGTCTTGACTGAGATCTTTTGTGTGCCCGGTGACCTCCAGTACCTGGCTATTAGGTTGTGTTACTTCTGTGTCACACCTTCTGCTGTGGAATGGAAAGCCTAATTGAATAATCTTGTGTTTGTATAACACACTGGAATGCTGAGTTGCTGCATCTGTGAAGAAACGTGCATTTCTAATGCGAGCAATGCCCTTATGGTGGCCAATTTAAAGAAACGGAATAGATAAACACAGCATGTTTTTATCTATATGAGTCTATAGACCCTTTCAACCATAGACTGTATATATAGAACTGGACAGTGTGCCGTCTGTTAAGAGTGATGCGAGCGTTAGTCCAGAGCCCCCTGGTGGCTGGCTGCAGTACAATGTGTAACTCCGCCCATCCCCATGTATTTCAATGGCCAAGTAGCCAACTTTCCGTGTCACTTTTCTCATCTAAAACTATTTTTGTATCAAGAACTTTTTATTCGAAAAAATAGTTTTCAAGATGCTTCAATACACACAATTTTTCTTTTCTCGCTGAAATTATTTTTTTTAATGTTATATTAACAAATCTAAAAGGGCGTGTTTACACCTATGATTGACAGCTGGCTGCAGACACTACCGCGTCATCGCTCACTTATTTTAACACCTGATTTCGACCCTATGATTTCGACACATAATCTAACCTAAATAAGTGTTGCTGTTATTGTCATTAGGCTATATCTTATCACAGTCTGACTAAATACATATTGATAGTCATACATTGTGTAGTTGCTGGTAAGAGACATCGTTGTTAGTTGTGACAGATTCTTTGTGAAAAAAGATATGTTCTGTTCTTTCGTAGATGCTAAGTATATTAGCTCATAGCATGCTACATCATGCTAGCATTAGCCAGTTGATAGGTAAAGTAAAAGGGCTCTGCTATATTGATCCGAAGTGACGTTAGCCATAGTCACCATCATTTACAGTCCTACTTGTTTGAAATGGTTTAACGTAACCAGTGATTGCCGCCATCATCGTTGCAACTTCATTTGAATATACTTTGTCAGTGGAGAAGGCGATGTAAAGTTTCATTAACGTTAACTCTTGCTTAGTTTTGCGAATGGCAAAAAACGCCACCTAGCCTGCTAGGTCGACAACCTCGGTATGCCCATTTATGAATCAGCCCGACAAATAACGTTACTTGTGTTTTAGTGAACACATTATTGGACCATAGCTTAACGTGAGGAGGGATTCAAAGTTACAAATGGCCAATTTGCTTAGTATGCTCAGAACAGCGGTATCTGAAAATGCGTTAAGGTATCGTTGTTACCTGCGATTGCACTGCTGGAGAAGCATTTTGCATTAGAAATCCTCCCGTAGCATTTTGCGGGGTAAATCCTCCCGTAGACGTACATCATTTCAAAATAATAAGTCTAAATTGAAAACTGTGACAACTCATTGATAGGCCCTCTCAATATGTCTGTAATCGTATGCCTCTACCACAGGCTTGCTAGTCTTTCACCAGAGGGTGCTCCATTATAAATCAAAAATGTAATACTGCAGCCTTCATGTCAGCTGTAAAAATATGAGAACATGGACCTACTACATCAGGACAGGATAACATTTTACACATAATCAGGAAGCTACTTTGCTGTTCAGTGTGTGATGTGTTTAAAGTGGTACTACGTTTAAAGAAACATTTTTATTCTTTGTTTCAAGTGCATAAGAAAATACCACATTATGATGGTTATGGTTACCCTTAACAAATACAAAACAATATAATACTTAAAACAGGGATCAATCAATAGCCTAATGAAATAAACAATGAGGGGGGAAAGCAATAATAAATAATAATGCCCATTCAATCAATAATATAATAACAATAACATGGTAAGACTACATTAAGGAGAATATCAATAATAAACAATGTCAAATTAATCAACAGCCTATAATGAAAATAAAACAGTACTACTGCATACAAACCATAATGTATAAGAAGTGCTTAAAAGACCAAAAACTATCACAAGAACGAAGAGCACTGGGCAACTCATTCCACCAACATGGTACCACTGAGGAAAAGAGTCTTGAATTTGACCTAGCGTTTAAGACTGGTCGACACAACAGAAGTTCATCAGAAGACCACAGTGGGCGGTTGGGGATGTATATCTTGATCATTGAATTAAAATAACAAGGAGCAGATCCAGTCAATGTCCTATAGGCCAAAGTGAGAGATTTAAATTTAATTCTGTCTACTGTAGGGAGCCAATGGAGAGTAACTAGGAGAGGAGTTACGATGTGTCCTCTTTGGCTGATTGTGGCATGTTGCAGCATTCTGAATGATAGATCACACAAAAGAAATAAAAAACATTCAATATTGATTTAGTATCAACCAATAATTATTCTGATATTAACATTCTTGTAACATCTATATCTTTGTGTAGGCTACAGTTAAATACTAAGCAATGGCCTCTGACTTAAATACCAAGGCAGTTAAATGACCGTGGTATAGTCTACGTGATACACAGGACTACACAGTAAACCCATTTAAAATAGGCAAGGATATGTATTTAATAACATTTGGGGTTGCTCACAGTATACCCATCACTACAACTAACTAACTCGACTACACCACTAGTTAAATGGCGCATTGCAATTTACAATTTGTGTGAGTTCAGGGGCATACAGAAAGTTGAAGTTTGGGTGACATCAATAAAGAAAATAGAAACAAAGGGATGTGTACAGCCTCAAGTATAAATGATGTCACATTAACAGAAGGTTCAGAGCAGAGGCAGACCTTTCTTGGTGCCATGCAAGTTATTGAAAATCATGTGTTTTCAGAACGTAGTGGTGCTGTGCCATGTCCCATGTATAAGGGGCTTCAGGTTGATCCAGTGACGGTGGGTGATGATGTCAGGGAGATGGATGTCAGGGTACTTGGAGAAAGGGGGAGGACATGCCACCTCAGACCACCCCAGCCAAACATCTTCACGTAGGCATTCCCTTGCTTGCAGACTAATGTAGACCATGGAGACCACCTTGCCGCCACCTCCAGTACATTCAGTCATCACCCATATCTTACCTGCAAAAAGGAAAGTTACAATAAAGTTAGTCACACAATTTTACAACATTACAAAGCATCTAATCAGGCACTCAACACCACTAGTAATACCAATTAATTAAATATATGTGTGCAATAAACTTCACAGCCTACCTATAATGTTAACTACACATTTAAATATGCGGTGTGAATGTTATTAACTTGCGTCAGCTTGAAAAATAACGTTATCAGTATGACTGATCATGGACGTTAGATGACAAACTAAGGTCTTTCTCAAATGTTCACCGATATCCCTGGGAAGTGACTGGTTCTTGGCGTAGCAGCTAGTGTTTAATGCAGGCGTTTCATTTATCGATCATTCACTTATGCGGTCTACAACTACTGACCTAACGATCTATTTTTTACAGTCTATGCTACCGACCTACCATCACAGAAGTAGCTCTAACAGAGGTGTCGTTAACGTTAGAAAAAAATGGCTAGTAGTTACATTAACACGAGGTTGATGAGGTCCATGCTTCACATTACGTTAACGTTAACTTGCGTTGCTTTATCACATCATACCGTTGCTTTATCACATCATATACTGTACTGACTGTCTAGTGTTATTAATCCCCATGTACAGTCAATGGTTACTCCATGTTGAGATGGCATACATGATATTTGAAAACAGCAACAACTAATAAAACCAATTATATCATGCATCGACTGTTAAGGGAGCTGTGTGCTAATCTTCACTTCAATGACTAACTTAGCCTCCCGGTAACGTTAACGTAGCTGCTAACGTTAGCATGTAATTCGCTGTCCGCATTTCTGTTGTTAGCTCATTAGTATTCACCATACTAAATTGTCACAGTTTATAATCAACATAATAAGCTCTCTTAGACGTATTTAAGAACACCAATAGACAAAAAAACGTTTCAGTTTCAGATACGCAACACTTACCAGACAAGAACAAACCGATTGTTGTTTGTACTGTTTAGCTAACTCAGTCACAGCCGTAAAATTCATCCAGCCAGCTAGCCTTCGGCGCCGAGTCGACCTGCGTTGTGGAAAGGAGAAGGGGGCGGGTTTCACTTGACAAGGGGCGTGTTTAACTCGCTGAGTGGCAACTGAGTGGGCGTGCCTGACCGCGACTCCTCTTCACTGCGCATGCTTCAACTTTTGCTGCGCAGCCGCACTTCAAATTGGCTCCAAATTTTCCAAGATGGCGTCGCCTCGGCGGCTTCAATTCCATAGAACACTGTAGAATGCAGCCACACTGTCCAGTTCTATATATACAGTCTATGCTTTCAACAATAAAAACAAAAACAATGCTTGAACGTTCTATTTGGGTCCCAATCTACTTCCTCTGCATTAAGATAACATATGGAATGTTAAAAAGGAAGTCTTGTGGGGCCAACTATGATGCTGATAATGGAACTCTCTTGAAAGGGTCCATATGAGTCTATATGAGTTTCCCACAACAGCAGAGGTACTCAGAGGTACTCACAGGAACGTTTGATTAAGAGCCCAGTGCCCCAGCTGTCTTGGCAGAGACCATAGAGCACTGCACATTACATCAGCCTGGAATTAACCACAAAATAATCATTTGATACAAAATAATAATTTCATATGAATTTTAATATAAAACAATATGAGAATAAATAAACTATTACTCACTGCCTTAAAAATGTTGTATTTCAGTTAAATTTGACTACTCCTAAACATTGAGACTCTTTCATTTATAACTCACCTCATCTTCAGTGAATTGCTCTAAACACAATTTGCAAACTGCACCAGGTTTCAATGTCAGTTAATAAGGAGTTGTGTCTTTTTGAAGGCAGTAGCTATGTGGTCAGGGTGGGTGAAGCAACGTGGTCTGGGAACATCCCTCCTGCTGAGAACCACCCAGAGCAAAGGATTCTGGGTCCTCTGATCCTCTCATCTTAGATGCACAAAGCCGACCTGTGACTGCTAAAAGATAACCAGACAAGTAAATGTGTTATCATGTGTTTATACTTGTGGAGGACCGTGGAGGTAAAGGTGTTCATGTGGTACATACTTATGGGAAAACAGAGAATAGCAACCAAGAAGCAAAACTCAAGAAAACCTCCTTTGTTTATTTGTCTGAAGTGTTAATAAGTCTCTTATTATTGACCTAAATGCAGTAGCTTAATATTCTTTGTGTTCTACCAATGAGCGTTTCCAGCAAGAGAAGGTGTGGGATAATAACATATTCCAATTGTTGTGTGATTGTGTTTTTTTTTTTTTTTTTGCATGGTATACCATAAAGCAAGCGATTGCATTGTTATTGTCGTCCAGTGTGGTATAGGAATTCATTTGCAGTGGTCTTATTCTGCTTCCTGGGTTGGATTTTCAAAGACTCTTTAGTGCATTTTGATATGGATTTGTTTAGTTGGAATATTAGTTTAATTTTGGGACTGCAAAGGGGGATTTACATAGGAAATTAATAAGTAGAATTTTGAAGCCTGGTTAAAATGACAGATTACGGTGGCTCCAAATGTTCGGGTCCTGACTAGGCCTTAATTATGTTTGGTCACTCTTAAGATCATGTGTAACAGTTTATGTCATTGTAAGTTTACATGTCTAGGTTGAGAAACATCAACATGCAAAGAGTACACGTGCACAGTCTGACACTAGGTCTCCTTGCTAGGGGAGTTTGAGGGAAGTACCTAGTGTCACACTCAGTTAGACCGAGCTACTTCTGTCTTGTGGTGACCCCATATGGCCTATAGTATTGCCAAATCCCTTATGCTAAAAGAGGCCGTGGGAGTGACTAGTTTAGTGATTTCACAGGTGAATGAGGGTTATTTCATGAAAATCATTGATCTTCCAGTTGAGACTATTTTAGACCCCTGAATGAGTTTACTTCATTACATATTAAGTCATTTATCATTTTGTTTTGCTTTCTTATTTCTTGCTATAGCTTTTAACTTTTTTGCTTGACAGCAAAACTGCTTAACTGTCCGTAGTATCTATAAATATTCTTAGACAGTTAAATTCATTGCATCTCTAACTTCCTCAAACCACATCTCTCTCTCTCTCTCTCTCTCTCTCTCTCTCTCTCTCTTTCCCTCTCTCTACGTGTCTCTCTTCCGCATGCACCAAACCCCTACCCTCCCTCTCTCCCTCCCTCCCTTCCACATCCTCCCTTGTGGCGTGAAGGAGATAAATCACTGGAGGACGCTGGCAGGGGCTGGCTGTTAATTCCCGCGCTGCTAACTCCAGTCAGGCCGGGAAGGGACACTGGCATGCTCCAGCTTTTCACAGGCTTATTGATCGCAGGAAAGGTCCATTTACACTCGGCACTCAAACAGAGAAGAGAGGAAGATGTGGTGAAGCAGAGAGAGAGAGAGAGAGAGAGAAGAAAGAGGAAAGAGTGAGTGATAGGGAGAGAAAAAGCACATGTGCAGGAAGAAATAGAGCGATTGTTTATGCAGATCATTGCCTAGTGCATTGTTTTTGTCCACCTGTGCCCCTCTCTGGTGATATAAAGTAATGAATTACAGTTACAGGACCATCATGGTCTGGAGTGGCAGAGTGTGATGAGTCTCCGTGCCTGACCTGGGACCAGTGAAATCCCTCCCAGCTTAACACTCTGCTACCCTGGCAGATGATCTATGGGGCACCATTGAAATACGGTCCGATGTGGAACAGCCCAATCTATCACAGCAGATAAGGGCGGAGGTAGAGAAGGAAGAGAATGAGTGAGAGCCTGGAACATCAGTGGCTACCTCTGCCCACCTGCTCACACTGATTTATTATGGGAAGGGAAAAACCTATGTAAATTATGTACCAAGCCTTGTGTTCGGCTGAAGGCTTGAGTGATTGGACTGCATCTGCCAAAATCTGTGAAAGTTTGCTCACAAACTAAGTTACAAGAGGCAGGATTTCGAATCAGAGATTGGACTATATACCCATTATGAGACCAAAAGCTCCATTGTGCACTAGAACAGAGACCGCATGAGTTCTCAACTCATTTTAAGACACCTGTGATCCCAAACACCAGTGTAATCCAAGCGCACAAACCAAACAGGACTAAAAAAAAGGTGATATAAATATATAAACAAAGCACAGAAATAAAGGACTCAGAGAAGACCCAGCGGTCTAAATCCACAGCGCTGCTCCTCTTTGGCCTCATCTCAGACCTCGCCCCTCACGGGCCAGCGGTGCTTCTGAAGCGCCGTACTGCGGACTCCTCCCTGGGCCCTGCGGATCAGGGCAGCTGTGTAATCAGGGTACATCTCCCCCACTGAGACACACCTAGAGCAAAGGATTCCACTCCTCTCTCATCTCCCTCTCATCTCCGCATCCCAGCAGAGACGCGCTGAGCCGCACCGCACCGCGCTTTTATTAGAGAGAGAGAGAGAGAGAGAGAGAGAGAGAGAGAGAGAGATGTGGGAAACTGTATTTGGGATGTGGGCTAGCGCAAGGAGATGAGAGCGAGATCTGTCTAAGATAGATGAGACCTATTTTCACGGGGAAATTAGAAGTAATTATCAAAGGCTTTTAAAGGTTTCTCAGAAGCACTATCAAAGGAAAGGAAGAATTTCAGGAAATATTACAAGTGATATTTAAAAGCATTTAAATCTATTTTTATGGCATTGCCAAACTATTCTCATGTAGGCTTCAGTAAGCTAACAGTCTCTTACTGTAGAAGTTGTTGATGTCATGTATTATTGCCTGGTAAATAAATAGCTGGCCACAAATTCTGGTCTCCCACACAATAATCTATAATGGCCATGGTGGGAATCAATTGATCCTATAACATTTTTGAATAAATCATCTTTCTATCGTGTAGCAACTAGAATGCTTGTATAGCACCGTCACTTATAAATTGAAAGGCCTATAGGTTGGTATAGAATAACCAAATAGCTATATGTAAGTACAGCTTACACAACTACATTCACATGCAGACACAATCACATGTTTGATTAAGCAGATATGCCACTTTAAAGCATCAAGCATCAAGTTGTAAAAGAGTTGCAAAGATAAGCTTTTTAAAAGATAGATCTTCCATACAAGCAGAGCATGTCTGACATAAACATTCACTCGCTCTTTCACACTCTCTCTGTCTCTCTCACACACTACTTTGTCTTTGGGCTATAACAGTCCAACTTCAACTGGGTCATGAGGGGACTAAGATCTTAATACCCTTACTCCAACCCTTATCCTAACCTTCCTAGTCATTGCAAGCACACCTGATTGATTAATCACCCACTATGTGGATACTGTTTTTTAGAATTGATTTAGATTAAGTTTTATTTAGCATAATTTGTATTTTAGTATATTTAGTATATTATTTATCTTCTACAGTCCTTATTGCTTAGTTGTGTTTTTTTATATTATATACTTTTAATTACTTTTTCTGCTGTTAGTGAATGTGTGTGTGTATGTTGTCTGTATGCTACTGTGACCTTAAAATTTCCCCTAGGGATCAATAAAGTATCTATCTATCTATCTATCTATCTATCTATCTATCTATCTATCTATCTATCTATCTATCTTCACCCCTGCCCCCAGAGGGTTACTGGCCAGGCATACACGCTACTGATGGCTTTCTCCTCCTCACTCTGACTAAAACCGGCACTGGTACTGACCAGGTGCTTCTCAGAGGCTCCCTGGGATGATGCAATGCCAGTCCTTAGTACACAGATCGGCGGTTTAAGTTGCATAATCTGACTCCATTGATTGGATACTATGGTGGTGGTGTCATGGTATCTTGAATGAGCAGGTTTGCTGAGGGGCTCTAAACGTCAGTAGCTGGCTAAACTATATCTGGGCTTATAATAATAATAATAATAATAAAGCTTTATTTGTATAGCACCTTTCATACACAGAATGCAGCTCAAAGTGCTTTACATTTGAAGCATGTAACACAATAGTAGTCAGTCAGTCATTATCAATCACTTTTCTTTGCTGTTTATGATATGCTCAGCAACATATCAAAAATATAGAAAATGACGTCATAAGACTGGCAGCCTTAACCCTCTTACCCCCCACAAGCACGCCATATGGCAACTGTGGCAAGGAAAAACTCCCATATTCCAGGAAGAAACCTTGAGCAGAACCTGACTTAATAGGGGGAGCCCATCTGCTTCTGGCTGGCTGCGCCCTCCAATAGTAGCAGATGTAGAATAATCTGAAAATGTAGTCTACAGGATAAGATGAGTTAACTAAAAGCTTTCCTGTACAGGTATGTTTTCAGATCTTTTTTAAAAATATTTACTGAACTCGCCTGCTTGATGTACAGAGGCAGGGTGTTCCATAGTTTGGGGGCATAATGGATAAACGCAGCTTCTCCACTTTGTTTGTGGAGCACTTTGGGTACGATTAAAAGATTAGAATTGGATGATCTAAGTTTCCTTTGTGGTTGATAAGATATTAAAAGCTCAGAGATATATGAAGGTGCTATGCCATTCAGAGCTTTGTAAGTAATTAACATAACCTTAAAATCAATTCTATAGGAAATAGGGAGCCAGTGCAGTTCAGCCAACACAGGGGTGATGTGTTCTCTCTTCTTAGTCTTAGTTAAAAGTCTAGCCGCAGAGTTCTGTATGAGTGCCAATTTCTTTAGATGTTTTTTGGGAAGACCAGTGAAAAGTGCATTGCAGTAGTCTAACCTGCTAGTGATAAAGGCGTGAATTAGTTTTTCTGCATCTTGTTGAGTTAAAAAGGGCTTGACTGTTAATTCCTGTCCCACTAATTCCAGTCAGCCTGACAAGGTACTCAGTGGCATGCAAGCTTATGAGGGGGTTATTGACATAACTTAAACATTACCACAGGTCTGGAAAAGAGGAGAGTGTGGAGGGAGAGAGGGATGGATGGCAAGAGAGGGAGGTATAAAAAGAGTAGATTTTGAGGTTGTTATTAAACATAAGAACTTAAATTCTTTTCAACCAACACACACACAGACACACACACACACACACACACACACACACACACACACACACACATACACACACACATACAGTACATACCGGTACACACATGCATATGCTCAACACCACAAGAACCTGTGTGTTTTTGTGTGTAGGCATGTTTGAGGCCACCCTCCACGCTTTGCTGTCTTAAAGCAAAGGCTGTGGTTTAATTGAAATGGTTCTGGCCAGCGGTGGAAGAAAGCTGTCATGTTCATCACAGCAGACATGCTGAGTGCAGTTATTATGAGCTGTGACTGCTATCACTTGAAAAAGAGATCTTCCCTTCTCTTTTCTTCTATTGTCTTGTCTTCTCCTGTCTTCTCTTCTCCTCTCTTTTCTTCTCTTCTCTTCTCCTCTCTTCTCTTCTCTTCTTTTTCCCTAATGTCTGATTTCTCATAGTTGTCTAGTATGTATGTGTCTGACTTGATCACCCAGAAGCTAAGGCCATCCTTAAAAATATTTTCGTTTGCCGTAACCCGACCGACCCTGTCAATTTAGAACCGACCCAAATATTTTTTTTTTTCCCCTTTTAGTCCGACCGACTTACCGGTTGTAAACTTAATACCGACCGATTGTTTTTTTTTACTCTAAACAACCAATACAAATGCAATAAAATAATAGTTCTTTTAGTAGGCCCAAGTATTGTGAATATAAATTGCCTACATGCAAACGTGGCTCACTTAAAAAAAAACCTGTGGCGTCATCTCTATACCATTGGTTTTACGCATGTCACTTCGTTTCATTCACACAAACTGATAACGCTGTTACTAAGTTCTGGAAGAACTGTGGCCAGATCTTTTCTCATCCCTTCTCCCCCTAGTCTAGCGGTGACCGTGTCGGAGTATTGAAATTGGTTGTGATCTATTCAGCATTTCTCAAAATATGGGTCCGCAACATGGAGACTGCGGAGTCGTGGAGTGAAATTAGGCCCGGTGCTTCATCTGATAATTTGCTGCGCAGTTGATCAAGAAACCGC